>NW_022263818.1:0-41784 GCF_002021735.2 Oncorhynchus kisutch
CTGCCCTTTAGTACAGGGGAACATCTAATGTATGAACACAGCTGCTACATCATTAATGTTGTTAGATGTAGCATGTCATAGAGCACTGCCCTTTATACAGGGGAACATCTAATGTATATGAACACAGCTGCTACATCATTAATGTGTTTAGATGTAGCATGTCATAGAGCACTGCCCTTTAGTACAGGGGAACATCTAATTATATGAACACAGCTGCTACATCATTATGTTTGTTAGATGTAATGTCATAGCCCACTGCCCTTTAGTACAGGGGAACATCTAATGTATATGAACACAGCTGCTACATCATTAATGTTGTTAGATGTAGCATGTCATAGAGCACTGCCCTTTAGTACAGGGAACATCTAATGTATATGAACACAGCTGCTACATCATTAATGTTGTTAGATGTAGCATGTCATAGAGCACTGCCCTTTAGTACAGGGGAACATCTAATGTATATGAACACAGCTGCTACATCATTAATGTTGTTAGATGTAGCATGTCATAGAGCACTGCCCTTTAGTACAGGGGAACATCTAATGTATATGAACCCAGCTGCTACATCATTAATGTTTGTAGATGTAGCATGTCATAGAGCACTGCCCTTTAGTACAGGGGAACATCTAATGTATATGAACACAGCTGCTACATCATTAATGTTGTTTAGATGTAGCATGTCATAGAGCACTGCCCTTTAGTACAGGGGAACATCTAATGTATATGAACACACTGCTACATCATTAATGTTGTTAGATGTAGCATGTCCATAAGGAGCACTGACCCTTTTAGTAAACAGGGAACATCTAATGTAGATGACACGCCTTCTACAGATTAATGTTGTTAATATGTAGCATGTCAAGAAGACTGCCCTTTAGTACAAGGGGAACATCTAATGTATATGAACCACAGCTGCTCTACAAAATCATTAATGTTGTGAGATGTAGCATGTCAGAGAGCAACTGCCCTTAAGGGACAGGGGAACATCTGATGGATATGACCACAGCGGCTAACATCATAAAGTTAATGTTGTTAGATGTAAGGCATGAGCATAGAGCAACTGCCCTGTTAGTACAGGGGAACATCTAATGTATTGAACACAGCTGCTACATCATTAATGTTGTTAGATGTAGCATGTCATAGAGCACTGCCCTTAGTACAGGGGAAAATCTAATGTATATGAACACAGCTGCTACATCATTAATGTTGTTAGATGTAGCATGTCATAGCCACTGCCCTTTAGTACAGGGGAACATCTATGTATATGAACACAGCTGCTACATCATTAATGTTGTTAGATGTAGCATGTCATAGCCACTGCCCTTTAGTACAGGGGGAACATCTAATGTAATATGAACACAGCTGCTACATCATTAATGTTGTTAGATGTAGCATGTCATAAGCCACTGCCCTTTAGTACAGGGGAACATCTAATGTATATGAACACAGCTGCTACATCATTAAGTTTGTTAGATGTAGCATGTCATAGAGCACTGCCCTTTAGTTACAGGGGAACATCTAATGTATATGAACACAGCTGCTACATCATTAATGTTGTTAGATGTAGCATGTCATAGCCAGCACTGCCCTTTAGTACAGGGGAACATCTAATGTATATGAAACACAGCTGCTACATCATTAAATGTTGTTAGATGTAGCATGTCATAGCCCACTGCCCTTTAGTACAGGGGAACATCTAATGTAATATGAACACAGCTGCTACATCATTAATGTTGTTAGATGTAGCATGTCATAGAGCACTGCCCTTTAGTACAGGGGAACATCTAATGTATATGAACACAGCTGCTACATCATTAATGTTGTTAGATGTAGCATGTCATAGAGCACTGCCCTTTAGTACAGGGGAACATCTAATGTATATGAACACAGCTGCTACATCATTAATGTTGTTAGATGTAGCATGTCATAGAGCACTGCCCTTTAGTACAGGGGAACATCTAATGTATATGAACACAGCTGCTACATCATTAATGTTGTTAGATGTAGCATGTCATAGAGCACTGCCCTTTAGTACAGGGGAACATCTAATGTATATGAACACAGCTGCTACATCATTAATGTTGTTAGATTGTAGCATGTCATAGAGCACTGCCCTTTAGTACAGGGGAACATCTAATGTATATGAACACAGCTGCTACATCATTAATGTTGTTAGATGTAGCATGTCATAGAGCACTGCCCTTTAGTAAGGGGAACATCTAATGTATATGAACACAGCTGCTACATCATTAATGTTGTTAGATGTAGCATGTCATAGAGCACTGCCCTTTAGTACAGGGGAACATCTAATGTATATGAACACAGCTGCTACATCATTAATGTTGTTAGATGTAGCATGTCATAGAGCACTGCCCTTTAGTACAGAGGGAACATCTAATGTATATGAACACAGCTGCTACATCATTAATGTTGTTAGATGTAGCATGTCATAGAGCACTGCCCTTTAGTACAGGGGAACATCTAATGTATATGAACACAGCTGCTACATCATTAATGTTGTTAGATGTAGCATGTCATAGAGCACTGCCCTTTAGTACAGGGGAACATCTAATGTATATGAACACAGCTGCTACATCATTAATGTTGTTAGATGTAGCATGTCATAGAGCACTGCCCTTTAGTACAGGGGAACATCTAATGTATATGAACACAGCTGCTACATCATTAATGTTGTTAGATGTAGCATGTCATAGAGCACTGCCCTTTAGTACAGGGGAACATCTAATGTATATGAACACAGCTGCTACATCATTAATGTTGTTAGATGTAGCATGTCATAGAGCACTGCCCTTTAGTACAGGGGAACATCTAATGTATATGAACACAGCTGCTACATCATTAATGTTGTTAGATGTAGCATGTCATAGAGCACTGCCCTTTAGTACAGGGGAACATCTAATGTATATGAACACAGCTGCTACATCATTAATGTTGTTAGATGTAGCATGTCATAGAGCACTGCCCTTTAGTACAGGGGAACATCTAATGTATATGAACACAGCTGCTACATCATTAATGTTGTTAGATGTAGCATGTCATAGAGCACTGCCCTTTAGTACAGGGGAACATCTAATGTATATGAACACAGCTGCTACATCATTAATGTTGTTAGATGTAGCATGTCATAGAGCACTGCCCTTTAGTACAGGGGAACATCTAATGTATATGAACACAGCTGCTACATCATTAATGTTGTTAGATGTAGCATGTCATAGAGCACTGCCCTTTAGTACAGGGGAACATCTAATGTATATGAACACAGCTGCTACATCATTAATGTTGTTAGATGTAGCATGTCATAGAGCACTGCCCTTTAGTACAGGGGAACATCTAATGTATATGAACACAGCTGCTACATCATTAATGTTGTTAGATGTAGCATGTCATAGAGCACTGCCCTTTAGTACAGGGGAACATCTAATGTATATGAACACAGCTGCTACATCATTAATGTTGTTAGATGTAGCATGTCATAGAGCACTGCCCTTTAGTACAGGGGAACATCTAATGTATATGAACACAGCTGCTACATCATTAATGTTGTTAGATGTAGCATGTCATAGAGCACTGCCCTTTAGTACAGGGGAACATCTAATGTATATGAACACAGCTGCTACATCATTAATGTTGTTAGATGTAGCATGTCATAGAGCACTGCCCTTTAGTACAGGGGAACATCTAATGTATATGAACACAGCTGCTACATCATTAATGTTGTTAGATGTAGCATGTCATAGAGCACTGCCCTTTAGTACAGGGGAACATCTAATGTATATGAACACAGCTGCTACATCATTAATGTTGTTAGATGTAGCATGTCATAGAGCACTGCCCTTTAGTACAGGGGAACATCTAATGTATATGAACACAGCTGCTACATCATTAATGTTGTTAGATGTAGCATGTCATAGAGCACTGCCCTTTAGTACAGGGGAACATCTAATGTATATGAACACAGCTGCTACATCATTAATGTTGTTAGATGTAGCATGTCATAGAGCACTGCCCTTTAGTACAGGGGAACATCTAATGTATATGAACACAGCTGCTACATCATTAATGTTGTTAGATGTAGCATGTCATAGAGCACTGCCCTTTAGTACAGGGGAACATCTAATGTATATGAACACAGCTGCTACATCATTAATGTTGTTAGATGTAGCATGTCATAGAGCACTGCCCTTTAGTACAGGGGAACATCTAATGTATATGAACACAGCTGCTACATCATTAATGTTGTTAGATGTAGCATGTCATAGAGCACTGCCCTTTAGTACAGGGGAACATCTAATGTATATGAACACAGCTGCTACATCATTAATGTTGTTAGATGTAGCATGTCATAGAGCACTGCCCTTTAGTACAGGGGAACATCTAATGTATATGAACACAGCTGCTACATCATTAATGTTGTTAGATGTAGCATGTCATAGAGCACTGCCCTTTAGTACAGGGGAACATCTAATGTATATGAACACAGCTGCTACATCATTAATGTTGTTAGATGTAGCATGTCATAGAGCACTGCCCTTTAGTACAGGGGAACATCTAATGTATATGAACACAGCTGCTACATCATTAATGTTGTTAGATGTAGCATGTCATAGAGCACTGCCCTTTAGTACAGGGGAACATCTAATGTATATGAACACAGCTGCTACATCATTAATGTTGTTAGATGTAGCATGTCATAGAGCACTGCCCTTTAGTACAGGGGAACATCTAATGTATATGAACACAGCTGCTACATCATTAATGTTGTTAGATGTAGCATGTCATAGAGCACTGCCCTTTAGTACAGGGGAACATCTAATGTATATGAACACAGCTGCTACATCATTAATGTTGTTAGATGTAGCATGTCATAGAGCACTGCCCTTTAGTACAGGGGAACATCTAATGTATATGAACACAGCTGCTACATCATTAATGTTGTTAGATGTAGCATGTCATAGAGCACTGCCCTTTAGTACAGGGGAACATCTAATGTATATGAACACAGCTGCTACATCATTAATGTTGTTAGATGTAGCATGTCATAGAGCACTGCCCTTTAGTACAGGGGAACATCTAATGTATATGAACACAGCTGCTACATCATTAATGTTGTTAGATGTAGCATGTCATAGAGCACTGCCCTTTAGTACAGGGGAACATCTAATGTATATGAACACAGCTGCTACATCATTAATGTTGTTAGATGTAGCATGTCATAGAGCACTGCCCTTTAGTACAGGGGAACATCTAATGTATATGAACACAGCTGCTACATCATTAATGTTGTTAGATGTAGCATGTCATAGAGCACTGCCCTTTAGTACAGGGGAACATCTAATGTATATGAACACAGCTGCTACATCATTAATGTTGTTAGATGTAGCATGTCATAGAGCACTGCCCTTTAGTACAGGGGAACATCTAATGTATATGAACACAGCTGCTACATCATTAATGTTGTTAGATGTAGCATGTCATAGAGCACTGCCCTTTAGTACAGGGGAACATCTAATGTATATGAACACAGCTGCTACATCATTAATGTTGTTAGATGTAGCATGTCATAGAGCACTGCCCTTTAGTACAGGGGAACATCTAATGTATATGAACACAGCTGCTACATCATTAATGTTGTTAGATGTAGCATGTCATAGAGCACTGCCCTTTAGTACAGGGGAACATCTAATGTATATGAACACAGCTGCTACATCATTAATGTTGTTAGATGTAGCATGTCATAGAGCACTGCCCTTTAGTACAGGGGAACATCTAATGTATATGAACACAGCTGCTACATCATTAATGTTGTTAGATGTAGCATGTCATAGAGCACTGCCCTTTAGTACAGGGGAACATCTAATGTATATGAACACAGCTGCTACATCATTAATGTTGTTAGATGTAGCATGTCATAGAGCACTGCCCTTTAGTACAGGGGAACATCTAATGTATATGAACACAGCTGCTACATCATTAATGTTGTTAGATGTAGCATGTCATAGAGCACTGCCCTTTAGTACAGGGGAACATCTAATGTATATGAACACAGCTGCTACATCATTAATGTTGTTAGATGTAGCATGTCATAGAGCACTGCCCTTTAGTACAGGGGAACATCTAATGTATATGAACACAGCTGCTACATCATTAATGTTGTTAGATGTAGCATGTCATAGAGCACTGCCCTTTAGTACAGGGGAACATCTAATGTATATGAACACAGCTGCTACATCATTAATGTTGTTAGATGTAGCATGTCATAGAGCACTGCCCTTTAGTACAGGGGAACATCTAATGTATATGAACACAGCTGCTACATCATTAATGTTGTTAGATGTAGCATGTCATAGAGCACTGCCCTTTAGTACAGGGGAACATCTAATGTATATGAACACAGCTGCTACATCATTAATGTTGTTAGATGTAGCATGTCATAGAGCCACTGCCCTTTAGTACAGGGGAACATCTAATGTATATGAACACAGCTGCTACATCATTAATGTTGTTAGATGTAGCATGTCATAGAGCACTGCCCTTTAGTACAGGGGAACATCTAATGTATATGAACACAGCTGCTACATCATTAATGTTGTTAGATGTAGCATGTCATAGCCACTGCCCTTTAGTACAGGGGAACATCTAATGTATATGAACACAGCTGCTACATCATTAATGTTGTTAGATGTAGCATGTCATAGAGCACTGCCCTTTAGTACAGGGGAACATCTAATGTATATGAACACAGCTGCTACATCATTAATGTTGTTAGATGTAGCATGTCATAGAGCACTGCCCTTTAGTACAGGGGAACATCTAATGTATATGAACACAGCTGCTACATCATTAATGTTGTTAGATGTAGCATGTCATAGAGCACTGCCCTTTAGTACAGGGGAACATCTAATGTATATGAACACAGCTGCTACATCATTAATGTTGTTAGATGTAGCATGTCATAGAGCACTGCCCTTTAGTACAGGGGAACATCTAATGTATATGAACACAGCTGCTACATCATTAATGTTGTTAGATGTAGCATGTCATAGAGCACTGCCCTTTAGTACAGGGGAACATCTAATGTATATGAACACAGCTGCTACATCATTAATGTTGTTAGATGTAGCATGTCATAGAGCACTGCCCTTTAGTACAGGGGAACATCTAATGTATATGAACACAGCTGCTACATCATTAATGTTGTTAGATGTAGCATGTCATAGAGCACTGCCCTTTAGTACAGGGGAACATCTAATGTATATGAACACAGCTGCTACATCATTAATGTTGTTAGATGTAGCATGTCATAGAGCACTGCCCTTTAGTACAGGGGAACATCTAATGTATATGAACACAGCTGCTACATCATTAATGTTGTTAGATGTAGCATGTCATAGAGCACTGCCCTTTAGTACAGGGGAACATCTAATGTATATGAACACAGCTGCTACATCATTAATGTTGTTAGATGTAGCATGTCATAGAGCACTGCCCTTTAGTACAGGGGAACATCTAATGTATATGAACACAGCTGCTACATCATTAATGTTGTTAGATGTAGCATGTCATAGAGCACTGCCCTTTAGTACAGGGGAACATCTAATGTATATGAACACAGCTGCTACATCATTAATGTTGTTAGATGTAGCATGTCATAGAGCACTGCCCTTTAGTACAGGGGAACATCTAATGTATATGAACACAGCTGCTACATCATTAATGTTGTTAGATGTAGCATGTCATAGAGCCACTGCCCTTTAGTACAGGGGAACATCTAATGTATATGAACACAGCTGCTACATCATTAATGTTGTTAGATGTAGCATGTCATAGAGCACTGCCCTTTAGTACAGGGGAACATCTAATGTATATGAACACAGCTGCTACATCATTAATGTTGTTAGATGTAGCATGTCATAGAGCACTGCCCTTTAGTACAGGGGAACATCTAATGTATATGAACACAGCTGCTACATCATTAATGTTGTTAGATGTAGCATGTCATAGAGCCACTGCCCTTTAGTACAGGGGAACATCTAATGTATATGAACACAGCTGCTACATCATTAATGTTGTTAGATGTAGCATGTCATAGAGCACTGCCCTTTAGTACAGGGGAACATCTAATGTATATGAACACAGCTGCTACATCATTAATGTTGTTAGATGTAGCATGTCATAGAGCACTGCCCTTTAGTACAGGGGAACATCTAATGTATATGAACACAGCTGCTACATCATTAATGTTGTTAGATGTAGCATGTCATAGAGCACTGCCCTTTAGTACAGGGGAACATCTAATGTATATGAACACAGCTGCTACATCATTAATGTTGTTAGATGTAGCATGTCATAGAGCACTGCCCTTTAGTACAGGGGAACATCTAATGTATATGAACACAGCTGCTACATCATTAATGTTGTTAGATGTAGCATGTCATAGAGCACTGCCCTTTAGTACAGGGGAACATCTAATGTATATGAACACAGCTGCTACATCATTAATGTTGTTAGATGTAGCATGTCATAGCCACTGCCCTTTAGTACAGGGGAACATCTAATGTATATGAACACAGCTGCTACATCATTAATGTTGTTAGATGTAGCATGTCATAGCCACTGCCCTTTAGTACAGGGGAACATCTAATGTATATGAACACAGCTGCTACATCATTAATGTTGTTAGATGTAGCATGTCATAGCCACTGCCCTTTAGTACAGGGGAACATCTAATGTATATGAACACAGCTGCTACATCATTAATGTTGTTAGATGTAGCATGTCATAGAGCACTGCCCTTTAGTACAGGGGAACATCTAATGTATATGAACACAGCTGCTACATCATTAATGTTGTTAGATGTAGCATGTCATAGCCCACTGCCCTTTAGTACAGGGGAACATCTAATGTATATGAACACAGCTGCTACATCATTAATGTTGTTAGATGTAGCATGTCATAGAGCACTGCCCTTTAGTACAGGGGAACATCTAATGTATATGAACACAGCTGCTACATCATTAATGTTGTTAGATGTAGCATGTCATAGAGCACTGCCCTTTAGTACAGGGGAACATCTAATGTATATGAACACAGCTGCTACATCATTAATGTTGTTAGATGTAGCATGTCATAGCCCACTGCCCTTTAGTACAGGGGAACATCTAATGTATATGAACACAGCTGCTACATCATTAATGTTGTTAGATGTAGCATGTCATAGCCCACTGCCCTTTAGTACAGGGGAACATCTAATGTATATGAACACAGCTGCTACATCATTAATGTTGTTAGATGTAGCATGTCATAGAGCACTGCCCTTTAGTACAGGGGAACATCTAATGTATATGAACACAGCTGCTACATCATTAATGTTGTTAGATGTAGCATGTCATAGAGCACTGCCCTTTAGTACAGGGGAACATCTAATGTATATGAACACAGCTGCTACATCATTAATGTTGTTAGATGTAGCATGTCATAGAGCACTGCCCTTTAGTACAGGGGAACATCTAATGTATATGAACACAGCTGCTACATCATTAATGTTGTTAGATGTAGCATGTCATAGCCCACTGCCCTTTAGTACAGGGGAACATCTAATGTATATGAACACAGCTGCTACATCATTAATGTTGTTAGATGTAGCATGTCATAGCCCACTGCCCTTTAGTACAGGGGAACATCTAATGTATATGAACACAGCTGCTACATCATTAATGTTGTTAGATGTAGCATGTCATAGAGCACTGCCCTTTAGTACAGGGGAACATCTAATGTATATGAACACAGCTGCTACATCATTAATGTTGTTAGATGTAGCATGTCATAGAGCACTGCCCTTTAGTACAGGGGAACATCTAATGTATATGAACACAGCTGCTACATCATTAATGTTGTTAGATGTAGCATGTCATAGAGCACTGCCCTTTAGTACAGGGGAACATCTAATGTATATGAACACAGCTGCTACATCATTAATGTTGTTAGATGTAGCATGTCATAGAGCACTGCCCTTTAGTACAGGGGAACATCTAATGTATATGAACACAGCTGCTACATCATTAATGTTGTTAGATGTAGCATGTCATAGAGCACTGCCCTTTAGTACAGGGGAACATCTAATGTATATGAACACAGCTGCTACATCATTAATGTTGTTAGATGTAGCATGTCATAGAGCACTGCCCTTTAGTACAGGGGAACATCTAATGTATATGAACACAGCTGCTACATCATTAATGTTGTTAGATGTAGCATGTCATAGGCCACTGCCCTTTAGTACAGGGGAACATCTAATGTATATGAACACAGCTGCTACATCATTAATGTTGTTAGATGTAGCATGTCATAGAGCACTGCCCTTTAGTACAGGGGAACATCTAATGTATATGAACACAGCTGCTACATCATTAATGTTGTTAGATGTAGCATGTCATAGAGCACTGCCCTTTAGTACAGGGGAACATCTAATGTATATGAACACAGCTGCTACATCATTAATGTTGTTAGATGTAGCATGTCATAGCCCACTGCCCTTTAGTACAGGGGAACATCTAATGTATATGAACACAGCTGCTACATCATTAATGTTGTTAGATGTAGCATGTCATAGAGCACTGCCCTTTAGTACAGGGGAACATCTAATGTATATGAACACAGCTGCTACATCATTAATGTTGTTAGATGTAGCATGTCATAGAGCACTGCCCTTTAGTACAGGGGAACATCTAATGTATATGAACACAGCTGCTACATCATTAATGTTGTTAGATGTAGCATGTCATAGAGCACTGCCCTTTAGTACAGGGGAACATCTAATGTATATGAACACAGCTGCTACATCATTAATGTTGTTAGATGTAGCATGTCATAGCCCACTGCCCTTTAGTACAGGGGAACATCTAATGTATATGAACACAGCTGCTACATCATTAATGTTGTTAGATGTAGCATGTCATAGAGCACTGCCCTTTAGTACAGAGGAACATCTAATGTATATGAACACAGCTGCTACATCATTAATGTTGTTAGATGTAGCATGTCATAGAGCACTGCCCTTTAGTACAGGGGAACATCTAATGTATATGAACACAGCTGCTACATCATTAATGTTGTTAGATGTAGCATGTCATAGAGCACTGCCCTTTAGTACAGGGGAACATCTAATGTATATGAACACAGCTGCTACATCATTAATGTTGTTAGATGTAGCATGTCATAGAGCACTGCCCTTTAGTACAGGGGAACATCTAATGTATATGAACACAGCTGCTACATCATTAATGTTGTTAGATGTAGCATGTCATAGAGCACTGCCCTTTAGTACAGGGGAACATCTAATGTATATGAACACAGCTGCTACATCATTAATGTTGTTAGATGTAGCATGTCATAGCCCACTGCCCTTTAGTACAGGGGAACATCTAATGTATATGAACACAGCTGCTACATCATTAATGTTGTTAGATGTAGCATGTCATAGAGCACTGCCCTTTAGTACAGGGGAACATCTAATGTATATGAACACAGCTGCTACATCATTAATGTTGTTAGATGTAGCATGTCATAGCCCACTGCCCTTTAGTACAGGGGAACATCTAATGTATATGAACACAGCTGCTACATCATTAATGTTGTTAGATGTAGCATGTCATAGCCCACTGCCCTTTAGTACAGGGGAACATCTAATGTATATGAACACAGCTGCTACATCATTAATGTTGTTAGATGTAGCATGTCATAGAGCACTGCCCTTTAGTACAGGGGAACATCTAATGTATATGAACACAGCTGCTACATCATTAATGTTGTTAGATGTAGCATGTCATAGAGCACTGCCCTTTAGTACAGAGGAACATCTAATGTATATGAACACAGCTGCTACATCATTAATGTTGTTAGATGTAGCATGTCATAGCCCACTGCCCTTTAGTACAGGGGAACATCTAATGTATATGAACACAGCTGCTACATCATTAATGTTGTTAGATGTAGCATGTCATAGAGCACTGCCCTTTAGTACAGGGGAACATCTAATGTATATGAACACAGCTGCTACATCATTAATGTTGTTAGATGTAGCATGTCATAGAGCACTGCCCTTTAGTACAGGGGAACATCTAATGTATATGAACACAGCTGCTACATCATTAATGTTGTTAGATGTAGCATGTCATAGAGCACTGCCCTTTAGTACAGGGGAACATCTAATGTATATGAACACAGCTGCTACATCATTAATGTTGTTAGATGTAGCATGTCATAGAGCACTGCCCTTTAGTACAGGGGAACATCTAATGTATATGAACACAGCTGCTACATCATTAATGTTGTTAGATGTAGCATGTCATAGAGCACTGCCCTTTAGTACAGGGGAACATCTAATGTATATGAACACAGCTGCTACATCATTAATGTTGTTAGATGTAGCATGTCATAGAGCACTGCCCTTTAGTACAGGGGAACATCTAATGTATATGAACACAGCTGCTACATCATTAATGTTGTTAGATGTAGCATGTCATAGCCCACTGCCCTTTAGTACAGGGGAACATCTAATGTATATGAACACAGCTGCTACATCATTAATGTTGTTAGATGTAGCATGTCATAGAGCACTGCCCTTTAGTACAGGGGAACATCTAATGTATATGAACACAGCTGCTACATCATTAATGTTGTTAGATGTAGCATGTCATAGCCCACTGCCCTTTAGTACAGGGGAACATCTAATGTATATGAACACAGCTGCTACATCATTAATGTTGTTAGATGTAGCATGTCATAGCCCACTGCCCTTTAGTACAGGGGAACATCTAATGTATATGAACACAGCTGCTACATCATTAATGTTGTTAGATGTAGCATGTCATAGCCCACTGCCCTTTAGTACAGGGGAACATCTAATGTATATGAACACAGCTGCTACATCATTAATGTTGTTAGATGTAGCATGTCATAGAGCACTGCCCTTTAGTACAGGGGAACATCTAATGTATATGAACACAGCTGCTACATCATTAATGTTGTTAGATGTAGCATGTCATAGAGCACTGCCCTTTAGTACAGGGGAACATCTAATGTATATGAACACAGCTGCTACATCATTAATGTTGTTAGATGTAGCATGTCATAGCCCACTGCCCTTTAGTACAGGGGAACATCTAATGTATATGAACACAGCTGCTACATCATTAATGTTGTTAGATGTAGCATGTCATAGCCCACTGCCCTTTAGTACAGGGGAACATCTAATGTATATGAACACAGCTGCTACATCATTAATGTTGTTAGATGCAGCATGTCATAGCCCACTGCCCTTTAGTTCAGGCTAAGATTTTAGCACTCATCATTGCATTCTCTAACAGAAAGTTGGTTGGCCCACTTTGATGTCACGTAGGTTGAGACGTTGCTGTTTTCATTTATAAAGCCCTTTTACAAAAAGTCTCACTGTACTAAACATCATTACTAAACTTTAAACAAGCTAGCACACCCGGTCTCAGGGATGGCTAAATGGAAATTATTTTGGTGTCTACTGAGTTAGGAAAATCATATTTTAGTTGTTTTTATTCCTTATTTGTGGAACAATCTTCAAAATATTCTTCAACGTGATATTTTGGTGCCCCTAGGCCATTTCAGATTGACCTTTTACTGATGGAATATCTGTTTCTAATGACCGTGTATTTTGGTGCCTCTGGGCCATTTCAGATTGACCTTTTACTGATGGAATATCTGTTTCTAATGACCGTGTATTTTGGTGCCTCTAGGCCATTTCAGATTGACCTTTTACTGATGGAATATCTGTTTCTAATGACTGTGTATTTTGGTGCCTCTAGGCCATTTCAGATTGACCTTTTACTGATGGAATATCTGTTTCTAATGACCGTGTATTTTGGTGCCTCTGGGCCATTTCAGATTGACCTTTTACTGATGGAATATCTGTTTCTAATGACCGTGTATTTTGATGCCTCTAGGCCATTTCAGATTGACCTTTTACTGATGGAATATCTGTTTCTAATGACCGTGTATTTTGGTGCCTCTAGGCCATTTCAGATTGACCTTTTACTGATGGAATATCTGTTTCTAATGACCGTGTATTTTGGTGCCTCTAGGCCATTTCAGATTGACCTTTTACTGATGGAATATCTGTTTCTAATGACTGTGTATTTTGGTGCCTCTAGGCCATTTCAGATTGACCTTTTACTGATGGAATATCTGTTTCTAATGACCGTGTATTTTGGTGCCTCTAGGCCATTTCAGATTGACCTTTTACTGATGGAATATCTGTTTCTAATGACCGTGTATTTTGGTGCCTCTAGGCCATTTCAGATTGACCTTTTACTGATGGAATATCTGTTTCTAATGACCGTGTATTTTGGTGCCTCTAGGCCATTTCAGATTGACCTTTTACTGATGGAATATCTGTTTCTAATGACCGTGTATTTTGGTGCCTCTAGGCCATTTCAGATTGACCTTTTACTGATGGAATATCTGTTTCTAATGACCGTGTATTTTGGTGCCTCTGGGCCAATTCAGATTGACCTTTTACTGATGGAATATCTGTTTCTAATGACCGTGTATTTTGGTGCCTCTGGGCCATTTCAGATTGACCTTTTACTGATGGAATATCTGTTTCTAATGACCGTGTATTTTGGTGCCTCTGGGCCATTTCAGATGGACATTTTACTGATGGAATATCTGTTTCTAATGACCGTGTATTTTTGTGCCTCTAGGCCATTTCAGATTGACCTTTTACTGATGGAATATCTGTTTCTAATGACCGTGTATTTTGGTGCCTCTGGGCCATTTCAGATTGACCTTTTACTGATGGAATATCTGTTTCTAATGACCGTGTATTTTGGTGCCTCTGGGCCATTTCAGATTGACCTTTTACTGATGGATTATCTGTTTCTAATGACCGTGTATTTTGGTGCCTCTAGGCCATTTCAGATTGACCTTTTACTGATGGAATATCTGTTTCTAATGACCGTGTATTTTGGTGCCTCTAGGCCATTTCAGATTGACCTTTTACTGATGGAATATCTGTTTCTAATGACCGTGTATTTTGGTGCCTCTGGGCCAATTCAGATTGACCTTTTACTGATGGAATATCTGTTTCTAATGACCGTGTATTTTGGTGCCTCTGGGCCAATTCAGATTGACCTTTTACTGATGGAATATCTGTTTCTAATGACCGTGTATTTTGGTGCCTCTGGGCCAATTCAGATTGACCTTTTACTGATGGAATATCTGTTTCTAATGACCGTGTATTTTGGTGCCTCTGGGCCATTTCAGATTGACCTTTTACTGATGGAATATCTGTTTCTAATGACCGTGTATTTTGGTGCCTCTGGGCCATTTCAGATTGACCTTTTACTGATGGAATATCTGTTTCTAATGACCGTGTATTTTGGTGCCTCTAGGCCATTTCAGATTGACCTTTTACTGATGGAATATCTGTTTCTAATGACCGTGTATTTTGGTGCTTCTGGGCCAATTCAGATTGACCTTTTACTGATGGAATATCTGTTTCTAATGACCGTGTATTTTGGTGCCTCTAGGCCATTTCAGATTGACCTTTTACTGATGGAATATCTGTTTCTAATGACCGTGTATTTTGGTGCTTCTGGGCCAATTCAGATTGACCTTTTACTGATGGAATATCTGTTTCTAATGACCGTGTATTTTGGTGCCTCTGGGCCAATTCAGATTGACCTTTTACTGATGGAATATCTGTTTCTAATGACCGTGTATTTTGGTGCTTCTGGGCCATTTCAGATTGACCTTTTACTGATGGAATATCTGTTTCTAATGACCGTGTATTTTGGTGCCTCTAGGCCATTTCAGATTGACCTTTTACTGATGGAATATCTGTTTCTAATGACCGTGTATTTTGGTGCCTCTAGGCCATTTCAGATTGACCTTTTACTGATGGAATATCTGTTTCTAATGACCGTGTATTTTGGTGCCTCTGGGCCAATTCAGATTGACCTTTTACTGATGGAATATCTGTTTCTAATGACCGTGTATTTTGGTGCCTCTAGGCCATTTCAGATTGACCTTTTACTGATGGAATATCTGTTTCTAATGACCGTGTATTTTGGTGCCTCTGGGCCAATTCAGATTGACCTTTTACTGATGGAATATCTGTTTCTAATGACCGTGTATTTTGGTGCCTCTGGGCCAATTCAGATTGACCTTTTACTGATGGAATATCTGTTTCTAATGACCGTGTATTTTGGTGCCTCTAGGCCATTTCAGATTGACCTTTTACTGATGGAATATCTGTTTCTAATGACCGTGTATTTTGGTGCCTCTAGGCCATTTCAGATTGACCTTTTACTGATGGAATATCTGTTTCTAATGACCGTGTATTTTGGTGCCTCTGGGCCAATTCAGATTGACCTTTTACTGATGGAATATCTGTTTCTAATGACCGTGTATTTTGGTGCCTCTGGGCCAATTCAGATTGACCTTTTACTGATGGAATATCTGTTTCTAATGACCGTGTATTTTGGTGCCTCTAGGCCATTTCAGATTGACCTTTTACTGATGGAATATCTGTTTCTAATGACCGTGTATTTTGGTGCCTCTAGGCCATTTCAGATTGACCTTTTACTGATGGAATATCTGTTTCTAATGACCGTGTATTTTGGTGCCTCTGGGCCATTTCAGATTGACCTTTTACTGATGGAATATCTGTTTCTAATGACCGTGTATTTTGGTGCCTCTGGGCCATTTCAGATTGACCTTTTACTGATGGAATATCTGTTTCTAATGACTGTGTATTTTGGTGCCTCTGGGCCATTTCAGATTGACCTTTTACTGATGGAATATCTGTTTCTAATGACTGTGTATTTTGGTGCCTCTGGGCCAATTCAGATTGACCTTTTACTGATGGAATATCTGTTTCTAATGACCGTGTATTTTGGTGCCTCTGGGCCAATTCAGATTGACCTTTTACTGATGGAATATCTGTTTCTAATGACCGTGTATTTTGGTGCCTCTGGGCCAATTCAGATTGACCTTTTACTGATGGAATATCTGTTTCTAATGACCGTGTATTTTGGTGCCTCTGGGCCATTTCAGATTGACCTTTTACTGATGGAATATCTGTTTCTAATGACCGTGTATTTTGGTGCCTCTGGGCCATTTCAGATTGACCTTTTACTGATGGAATATCTGTTTCTAATGACCGTGTATTTTGGTGCCTCTGGGCCAATTCAGATTGACCTTTTACTGATGGAATATCTGTTTCTAATGACCGTGTATTTTGGTGCCTCTGGGCCAATTCAGATTGACCTTTTACTGATGGAATATCTGTTTCTAATGACCGTGTATTTTGGTGCCTCTGGGCCATTTCAGATTGACCTTTTACTGATGGAATATCTGTTTCTAATGACCGTGTATTTTGGTGCCTCTGGGCCATTTCAGATTGACCTTTTACTGATGGAATATCTGTTTCTAATGACCGTGTATTTTGGTGCCTCTGTGCCAATTCAGATTGACCTTTTACTGATGGAATATCTGTTTCTAATGACCGTGTATTTTGGTGCCTCTGGGCCAATTCAGATTGACCTTTTACTGATGGAATATCTGTTTCTAATGACCGTGTATTTTGGTGCCTCTAGGCCATTTCAGATTGACCTTTTACTGATGGAATATCTGTTTCTAATGACCGTGTATTTTGGTGCCTCTAGGCCATTTCAGATGGACCTTTTACTGATGGAATATCTGTTTCTAATGACCGTGTATTTTGGTGCCTCTAGGCCATTTCAGATTGACCTTTTACTGATGGAATATCTGTTTCTAATGACCGTGTATTTTGGTGCCTCTAGGCCATTTCAGATTGACCTTTTACTGATGGAATATCTGTTTCTAATGACCGTGTATTTTGGTGCCTCTAGGCCATTTCAGATTGACCTTTTACTGATGGAATATCTGTTTCTAATGACCGTGTATTTTGGTGCCTCTAGGCCATTTCAGATTGACCTTTTACTGATGGAATATCTGTTTCTAATGACCGTGTATTTTGGTGCCTCTGGGCCAATTCAGATTGACCTTTTACTGATGGAATATCTGTTTCTAATGACCGTGTATTTTGGTGCCTCTGGGCCAATTCAGATTGACCTTTTACTGATGGAATATCTGTTTCTAATGACCGTGTATTTCTTTTTGATTACATTTTGTATTTTTATTTTGATTGGTGTATTTTCTATAATTTATGTAATTCAGGACTCATCTGTAAAAGAGACTTCAGTCTCCTTATGACTCCTTGATAAGAAGTCTATGAGCTAGTCTACTGTACACAGAAGACTATGGGCTAGTCAACTGTACACACAAGTCTATGAGCTAGTCTACTGTACACAGAAGACTATGAGCTAGTCTGCTGTACACAGAAGACTATGAGCTAGTCTACTGTACACAGAAGACTATGGGCTAGTCAACTGTACACACAAGTCTATGAGCTAGTCTACTGTACACAGAAGACTATGGGCTAGTCAACTGTACACACAAGTCTATGAGCTAGTCTACTGTACACAGAAGACTATGAGCTAGTCTGCTGTACACAGAAGACTATGAGCTAGTCTGCTGTACACAGAAGACTATGAGCTAGTCTACTGTACACAGACGACTATGAGCTAGTCTGCTGTACACAGAAGACTATGAGCTAGTCTACTGTACACAGAAGACTATGGGCTAGTCAACTGTACACACAAGTCTATGAGCTAGTCTACTGTACACAGAAGACTATGGGCTAGTCAACTGTACACACAAGTCTATGAGCTAGTCTACTGTACACAGAAGACTATGGGCTAGTCAACTGTACACACAAGTCTATGAGCTAGTCTACTGTACACAGAAGACTATGGGCTAGTCAACTGTACACACAAGTCTATGAGCTAGTCTACTGTACACAGAAGACTATGAGCTAGTCTACTGTACACAGAAGTCTATGAGCTAGTCTACTCTACACAGAAGTCTATGAGCTAGTCTACTGTACACAGACGACTATGAGCTAGTCTACTGTACACAGAAGACTATGAGCTAGTCTACTGTACACACAAGTCTATGAGCTAGTCTACTGTACACAGAAGACTATGAGCTAGTCTACTGTACACAGAAGTCTATGAGCTAGTCTACTCTACACAGAAGTCTATGAGCTAGTCTACTGTACACAGACGACTATGAGCTAGTCTACTGTACACAGAAGTCTATGAGCTAGTCTACTGTACACAGACGACTATGAGCTAGTCTGCTGTACACAGAAGACTATGAGCTAGTCTACTCTTCACAGAATTCTATGAGCTAGTCTACTGTACACAATGCCACGTTGTGTTAGCTAATCGAAGTTGATCATTTTTAAAAGGCTAACTGATCATTAGAAAACCCTTGCAACCCCAGCCATCCAGCCAGCTGTCCTTCACGGGCCTGTCTGTCTGTCCCCTGAAACCCCTCTTGAGAAGCCTGTCTGTAGAACCGGGCCGGTCACGAACCCACAGAAACAGGATGAGGAGAGAGAGATAGGTGGGGGAGGACAGCGAGAGGAGTGGGGAGAGAGATTTACTGTTAGATACTCTGGGATTTTAAAAGCTCCTTGTGTCTGAGGATAAATCACAGGTCTTACCATGAGAGTTAGACTATGATAAACAGGCACTCAACACACATGCGGCTGGAGAGGAAGGACAGAGAGAGTGGGGGGGGGGGAGTGGGGAGAGAGATTTACTGTTAGATACTCTGGGATTTTAAAAGCTCCTTGTGTCTGAGGATAAATCACAGGTCCTACCATGAGAGTTAGACTGTGATAAACAGGCACTCAACACACATGCGGCTGGAGAGGGAAGACAGACAGAGTGGGGGGGGGGGGGGGGGGTTGATTTGTAATTCTGCACAAATGTCTCTCTCTTCTCTCTCTCTCAGACAGAAATGGAAAGAGAGACATAGTCAGAAGGAAATGAGCAGGGACGTTTTTGTGTGGATAACTCAGAAATAAAGAATAAGAAACATGGCTGTAGCCATCCCCAGATCTACAGCTGGAAGTCATATTGATCTCGGAGTTTCCCTTTTGATCTTCCTCTCTCTCCCTGAGCCTTTGACAGGGACGTCCCCGGGGCCCAGAGCTGCTGGGAGAGGTCTGCTTGGAGTTTCCCTTTTGATCCTCCTCTCTCTCCCTGAGCCTTTGACAGGGACGTCCCCAGGGCCCAGAGCTGCTGGGAGAGGTCTGCTTGGAGTTTCCCTTTTGATCCTCCTCTCTCTCCCTGAGCCTTTGACAGGGACGTCCCCAGGGCCCAGAGCTGCTGGGAGAGGTCTGCTTGCACCTCACAGCGCTAGCTCCAACACACAGACACTAAGAAAACAGAGGCCATCAAGACCTGTGCTCCACACATATGCGCACGCACGCATAGCAACCTGGACCTATATCGTTAGCAAGGAAGGGAGAAACAGGGATAAAGGGAGAGACAGTGAAAGGCAGAGCATGAACCACAAAACCTCTTACGAAGAGAGAAATACAAAAACAGAAAGAGTAAATGTACTATATCCCTTACACATTGGAAAGGCAGACAGACTCAACAGTGAGAGACTAATGACAGTTTGCTGCTGCTCCACACAGCACCGCAGAGAGGACACACAGAGGAACAACAACAGGACGGGAGAGGTGGGAGGAGGAGAGAAGAGAGAAAATGAGAGGCCTCGGTAGAGTAGAAATGGAGAAGGTGCAGGATCAGGAAGTTTATGGCTTACATTTGAGTCCTGACAAGAAACATTGGTGTTGGTTACTTGCTGGGTTCCAAGGAAATCCAAAATATTGGAATGCTGTATTACAGCGTAGTTCTTAGTGACAAAACTCAGGCATATCTTCTCGCAACCGAGAAGAGTACCTCCTCTGCACTGGGAACCTCAGGGTGTATGCTTTTATTCTTTTAGGTCCTGTGTCAGGATCTCATGGCTAAAGTCAAGGATACGATTCCTTGCCTGTAGCTGCAGGGTATAAAACCCGAAAAGCAAGGAAAATATCTGCACCATGCTGGTATACGTGTAATGTTTTGACAACTTCAGTAGATTGACATAGTTAATAGTTGGTGATGTGTTCCTTCATTAAAGTGAGTAGGCCAATACAGCAGTTAAAGGTAAAAGGGAAGGACCTCAAGGACCAGACTCATAGCCCCCTGTCCTTCTGTCTGGGCAACAAAGTAGATTGACTTAGTTAATAGTTGGTGATGTGTTCCTTCATTAAAGTGAGTAGGCCAATACAGCAGTTAAAGTTAAAAGGGAAGGACCTCAAGGACCAGACTCATAGCCCCCTGTCCTTCTGTCTGGGCAACTTCAGTAGATTGACTTAGTTAATAGTTGGTGATGTGTTCCTTCATTAAAGTGAGTAGGCCAAT
The DNA here is from genome assembly GCF_002021735.2 of Oncorhynchus kisutch. Classification (NCBI taxonomy): domain Eukaryota; kingdom Metazoa; phylum Chordata; class Actinopteri; order Salmoniformes; family Salmonidae; genus Oncorhynchus; species Oncorhynchus kisutch. Next base: position 21,405 of record NW_022263818.1, read on the forward strand.
ACAGCAGTTAAAGGTAAAAGTGAAGGACCTCAAGGACCAGACTCATAGCCCCCTGTCCTTCTGTCTGGGCAACAAAGTAGATTGACTTAGTTAATAGTTGGTGATGTGTTCCTTCATTAAAGTGAGTAGGCCAATACAGCAGTTAAAGTTAAAAGGGAAGGACCTCAAGGACCAGACTCATAGCCCCCTGTCCTTCTGTCTGGGCAACTTCAGTAGATTGACTTAGTTAATAGTTGGTGATGTGTTCCTTCATTAAAGTGAGTAGGCCAATACAGCAGTTAAAGTTAAAAGGGAAGGACCTCAAGGACCAGACTCATAGCCCCCTGTCCTTCTGTCTGGGCAACAAAGTAGATTGACTTAGTTAATAGTTGGTGATGTGTTCCTTCATTAAAGTGAGTAGGCCAATACAGCAGTTAAAGGTAAAAGGGAAGGACCTCAAGGACCAGACTCATAGCCCCCTGTCCTTCTGTCTGGGCAACAAAGTAGATTGACTTAGTTAATAGTTGGTGATGTGTTCCTTCATTAAAAGTGAGTAGGCCAATACAGCAGTTAAAGTTCAAAGGGAAGGACCTCAAGGACCAGACTCATAGCCCCCTGTCCTTCTGTCTGGGCAACTTCAGTAGATTGACTTAGTTAATAGTTGGTGATGTGTTCCTTCATTAAAGTGAGTAGGCCAATACAGCAGTTAAAGTTAAAAGGGAAGGACCTCAAGGACCAGACTCATAGCCCCCTGTCCTTCTGTCTGGGCAACAAAGTAGATTGACTTAGTTAATAGTTGGTGATGTGTTCCTTCATTAAAGTGAGTAGGCCAATACAGCAGTTAAAGTTAAAAGGGAAGGACCTCAAGGACCAGACTCATAGCCCCCTGTCCTTCTGTCTGGGCAACAAAGTAGATTGACTTAGTTAATAGTTGGTGATGTGTTCCTTCATTAAAGTGAGTAGGCCAATACAGCAGTTAAAGTTAAAAGGGAAGGACCTCAAGGACCAGACTCATAGCCCCCTGTCCTTCTGTCTGGGCAACAAAGTAGATTGACTTAGTTAATAGTTGGTGATGTGTTCCTTCATTAAAGTGAGTAGGCCAATACAGCAGTTAAAGTTAAAAGGGAAGGACCTCAAGGACCAGACTCATAGCCCCCTGTCCTTCTGTCTGGGCAACAAAGTAGATTGACTTAGTTAATAGTTGGTGATGTGTTCCTTCATTAAAGTGAGTAGGCCAATACAGCAGTTAAAGGTAAAAGGGAAGGACCTCAAGGACCAGACTCATAGCCCCCTGTCCTTCTGTCTGGGCAACTTCAGTAGATTGACTTAGTTAATAGTTGGTGATGTGTTCCTTCATTAAAGTGAGTAGGCCAATACAGCAGTTAAAGTTAAAAGGGAAGGACCTCAAGGACCAGACTCATAGCCCCCTGTCCTTCTGTCTGGGCAACAAAGTAGATTGACTTAGTTAATAGTTGGTGATGTGTTCCTTCATTAAAGTGAGTAGGCCAATACAGCAGTTAAAGTTAAAAGGGAAGGACCTCAAGGACCAGACTCATAGCCCCCTGTCCTTCTGTCTGGGCAACTTCAGTAGATTGACTTAGTTAATAGTTGGTGATGTGTTCCTTCATTAAAGTGAGTAGGCCAATACAGCAGTTAAAGTTAAAAGGGAAGGACCTCAAGGACCAGACTCATAGCCCCCTGTCCTTCTGTCTGGGCAACTTCAGTAGATTGACTTAGTTAATAGTTGGTGATGTGTTCCTTCATTAAAGTGAGTAGGCCAATACAGCAGTTAAAGTTAAAAGGGAAGGACCTCAAGGACCAGACTCATAGCCCCCTGTCCTTCTGTCTGGGCAACTTCAGTAGATTGACTTAGTTAATAGTTGGTGATGTGTTCCTTCATTAAAGTGAGTAGGCCAATACAGCAGTTAAAGTTAAAAGGGAAGGACCTCAAGGACCAGACTCATAGCCCCCTGTCCTTCTGTCTGGGCAACTTCAGTAGATTGACTTAGTTAATAGTTGGTGATGTGTTCCTTCATTAAAGTGAGTAGGCCAATACAGCAGTTAAAGTTAAAAGGGAAGGACCTCAAGGACCAGACTCATAGCCCCCTGTCCTTCTGTCTGGGCAACTTCAGTAGATTGACTTAGTTAATAGTTGGTGATGTGTTCCTTCATTAAAGTGAGTAGGCCAATACAGCAGTTAAAGTTAAAAGGGAAGGACCTCAAGGACCAGACTCATAGCCCCCTGTCCTTCTGTCTGGGCAACTTCAGTAGATTGACTTAGTTAATAGTTGGTGATGTGTTCCTTCATTAAAGTGAGTAGGCCAATACAGCAGTTAAAGTTAAAAGGGAAGGACCTCAAGGACCAGACTCATAGCCCCCTGTCCTTCTGTCTGGGCAACAAAGTAGATTGACTTAGTTAATAGTTGGTGATGTGTTCCTTCATTAAAGTGAGTAGGCCAATACAGCAGTTAAAGTTAAAAGGGAAGGACCTCAAGGACCAGACTCATAGCCCCCTGTCCTTCTGTCTGGGCAACAAAGTAGATTGACTTAGTTAATAGTTGGTGATGTGTTCCTTCATTAAAGTGAGTAGGCCAATACAGCAGTTAAAGTTAAAAGGGAAGGACCTCAAGGACCAGACTCATAGCCCCCTGTCCTTCTGTCTGGGCAACAAAGTAGATTGACTTAGTTAATAGTTGGTGATGTGTTCCTTCATTAAAGTGAGTAGGCCAATACAGCAGTTAAAGTTAAAAGGGAAGGACCTCAAGGACCAGACTCATAGCCCCCTGTCCTTCTGTCTGGGCAACTCAAGTAGATTGACTTAGTTAATAGTTGGTGATGTGTTCCTTCATTAAAGTGAGTAGGCCAATACAGCAGTTAAAGTTAAAAGGGAAGGACCTCAAGGACCAGACTCATAGCCCCCTGTCCTTCTGTCTGGGCAACTTCAGTAGATTGACTTAGTTAATAGTTGGTGATGTGTTCCTTCATTAAAGTGAGTAGGCCAATACAGCAGTTAAAGTTAAAAGGGAAGGACCTCAAGGACCAGACTCATAGCCCCCTGTCCTTCTGTCTGGGCAACTTCAGTAGATTGACTTAGTTAATAGTTGGTGATGTGTTCCTTCATTAAAGTGAGTAGGCCAATACAGCAGTTAAAGTTAAAAGGGAAGGACCTCAAGGACCAGACTCATAGCCCCCTGTCCTTCTGTCTGGGCAACTTCAGTAGATTGACTTAGTTAATAGTTGGTGATGTGTTCCTTCATTAAAGTGAGTAGGCCAATACAGCAGTTAAAGTTAAAAGGGAAGGACCTCAAGGACCAGACTCATAGCCCCCTGTCCTTCTGTCTGGGCAACTAAGTAGATTGACTTAGTTAATAGTTGGTGATGTGTTCCTTCATTAAAGTGAGTAGGCCAATACAGCAGTTAAAGTTAAAAGGGAAGGACCTCAAGGACCAGACTCATAGCCCCCTGTCCTTCTGTCTGGGCAACTTCAGTAGATTGACTTAGTTAATAGTTGGTGATGTGTTCCTTCATTAAAGTGAGTAGGCCAATACAGCAGTTAAAGTTAAAAGGGAAGGACCTCAAGGACCAGACTCATAGCCCCCTGTCCTTCTGTCTGGGCAACAAAGTAGATTGACTTAGTTAATAGTTGGTGATGTGTTCCTTCATTAAAGTGAGTAGGCCAATACAGCAGTTAAAGGTAAAAGGGAAGGACCTCAAGGACCAGACTCATAGCCCCCTGTCCTTCTGTCTGGGCAACAAAGTAGATTGACTTAGTTAATAGTTGGTGATGTGTTCCTTCATTAAAGTGAGTAGGCCAATACAGCAGTTAAAGTTAAAAGGGAAGGACCTCAAGGACCAGACTCATAGCCCCCTGTCCTTCTGTCTGGGCAACTTCAGTAGATTGACTTAGTTAATAGTTGGTGATGTGTTCCTTCATTAAAGTGAGTAGGCCAATACAGCAGTTAAAGTTAAAAGGGAAGGACCTCAAGGACCAGACTCATAGCCCCCTGTCCTTCTGTCTGGGCAACAAAGTAGATTGACTTAGTTAATAGTTGGTGATGTGTTCCTTCATTAAAGTGAGTAGGCCAATACAGCAGTTAAAGTTAAAAGGGAAGGACCTCAAGGACCAGACTCATAGCCCCCTGTCCTTCTGTCTGGGCAACTTCAGTAGATTGACTTAGTTAATAGTTGGTGATGTGTTCCTTCATTAAAGTGAGTAGGCCAATACAGCAGTTAAAGTTAAAAGGGAAGGACCTCAAGGACCAGACTCATAGCCCCCTGTCCTTCTGTCTGGGCAACTAAGTAGATTGACTTAGTTAATAGTTGGTGATGTGTTCCTTCATTAAAGTGAGTAGGCCAATACAGCAGTTAAAGTTAAAAGGGAAGGACCTCAAGGACCAGACTCATAGCCCCCTGTCCTTCTGTCTGGGCAACAAAGTAGATTGACTTAGTTAATAGTTGGTGATGTGTTCCTTCATTAAAGTGAGTAGGCCAATACAGCAGTTAAAGTTAAAAGGGAAGGACCTCAAGGACCAGACTCATAGCCCCCTGTCCTTCTGTCTGGGCAACAAAGTAGATTGACTTAGTTAATAGTTGGTGATGTGTTCCTTCATTAAAGTGAGTAGGCCAATACAGCAGTTAAAGTTAAAAGGGAAGGACCTCAAGGACCAGACTCATAGCCCCCTGTCCTTCTGTCTGGGCAACTTCAGTAGATTGACTTAGTTAATAGTTGGTGATGTGTTCCTTCATTAAAGTGAGTAGGCCAATACAGCAGTTAAAGTTAAAAGGGAAGGACCTCAAGGACCAGACTCATAGCCCCCTGTCCTTCTGTCTGGGCAACAAAGTAGATTGACTTAGTTAATAGTTGGTGATGTGTTCCTTCATTAAAGTGAGTAGGCCAATACAGCAGTTAAAGTTAAAAGGGAAGGACCTCAAGGACCAGACTCATAGCCCCCTGTCCTTCTGTCTGGGCAACTTCAGTAGATTGACTTAGTTAATAGTTGGTGATGTGTTCCTTCATTAAAGTGAGTAGGCCAATACAGCAGTTAAAGTTAAAAGGGAAGGACCTCAAGGACCAGACTCATAGCCCCCTGTCCTTCTGTCTGGGCAACAAAGTAGATTGACTTAGTTAATAGTTGGTGATGTGTTCCTTCATTAAAGTGAGTAGGCCAATACAGCAGTTAAAGTTAAAAGGGAAGGACCTCAAGGACCAGACTCATAGCCCCCTGTCCTTCTGTCTGGGCAACTTCAGTAGATTGACTTAGTTAATAGTTGGTGATGTGTTCCTTCATTAAAGTGAGTAGGCCAATACAGCAGTTAAAGTTAAAAGGGAAGGACCTCAAGGACCAGACTCATAGCCCCCTGTCCTTCTGTCTGGGCAACAAAGTAGATTGACTTAGTTAATAGTTGGTGATGTGTTCCTTCATTAAAGTGAGTAGGCCAATACAGCAGTTAAAGTTAAAAGGGAAGGACCTCAAGGACCAGACTCATAGCCCCCTGTCCTTCTGTCTGGGCAACTTCAGTAGATTGACTTAGTTAATAGTTGGTGATGTGTTCCTTCATTAAAGTGAGTAGGCCAATACAGCAGTTAAAGTTAAAAGGGAAGGACCTCAAGGACCAGACTCATAGCCCCCTGTCCTTCTGTCTGGGCAACTAAGTAGATTGACTTAGTTAATAGTTGGTGATGTGTTCCTTCATTAAAGTGAGTAGGCCAATACAGCAGTTAAAGGTAAAAGGGAAGGACCTCAAGGACCAGACTCATAGCCCCCTGTCCTTCTGTCTGGGCAACAAAGTAGATTGACTTAGTTAATAGTTGGTGATGTGTTCCTTCATTAAAGTGAGTAGGCCAATACAGCAGTTAAAGTTAAAAGGGAAGGACCTCAAGGACCAGACTCATAGCCCCCTGTCCTTCTGTCTGGGCAACTCAGTAGATTGACTTAGTTAATAGTTGGTGATGTGTTCCTTCATTAAAGTGAGTAGGCCAATACAGCAGTTAAAGTTAAAAGGGAAGGACCTCAAGGACCAGACTCATAGCCCCCTGTCCTTCTGTCTGGGCAACAAAGTAGATTGACTTAGTTAATAGTTGGTGATGTGTTCCTTCATTAAAGTGAGTAGGCCAATACAGCAGTTAAAGTTAAAAGGGAAGGACCTCAAGGACCAGACTCATAGCCCCCTGTCCTTCTGTCTGGGCAACTTCAGTAGATTGACTTAGTTAATAGTTGGTGATGTGTTCCTTCATTAAAGTGAGTAGGCCAATACAGCAGTTAAAGTTAAAAGGGAAGGACCTCAAGGACCAGACTCATAGCCCCCTGTCCTTCTGTCTGGGCAACAAAGTAGATTGACTTAGTTAATAGTTGGTGATGTGTTCCTTCATTAAAGTGAGTAGGCCAATACAGCAGTTAAAGTTAAAAGGGAAGGACCTCAAGGACCAGACTCATAGCCCCCTGTCCTTCTGTCTGGGCAACTAAGTAGATTGACTTAGTTAATAGTTGGTGATGTGTTCCTTCATTAAAGTGAGTAGGCCAATACAGCAGTTAAAGTTAAAAGGGAAGGACCTCAAGGACCAGACTCATAGCCCCCTGTCCTTCTGTCTGGGCAACAAAGTAGATTGACTTAGTTAATAGTTGGTGATGTGTTCCTTCATTAAAGTGAGTAGGCCAATACAGCAGTTAAAGTTAAAAGGGAAGGACCTCAAGGACCAGACTCATAGCCCCCTGTCCTTCTGTCTGGGCAACTTCAGTAGATTGACTTAGTTAATAGTTGGTGATGTGTTCCTTCATTAAAGTGAGTAGGCCAATACAGCAGTTAAAGTTAAAAGGGAAGGACCTCAAGGACCAGACTCATAGCCCCCTGTCCTTCTGTCTGGGCAACAAAGTAGATTGACTTAGTTAATAGTTGGTGATGTGTTCCTTCATTAAAGTGAGTAGGCCAATACAGCAGTTAAAGTTAAAAGGGAAGGACCTCAAGGACCAGACTCATAGCCCCCTGTCCTTCTGTCTGGGCAACTTCAAGTAGATTGACTTAGTTAATAGTTGGTGATGTGTTCCTTCATTAAAGTGAGTAGGCCAATACAGCAGTTAAAGTTAAAAGGGAAGGACCTCAAGGACCAGACTCATAGCCCCCTGTCCTTCTGTCTGGGCAACTCAGTAGATTGACTTAGTTAATAGTTGGTGATGTGTTCCTTCATTAAAGTGAGTAGGCCAATACAGCAGTTAAAGTTAAAAGGGAAGGACCTCAAGGACCAGACTCATAGCCCCCTGTCCTTCTGTCTGGGCAACTAAGTAGATTGACTTAGTTAATAGTTGGTGATGTGTTCCTTCATTAAAGTGAGTAGGCCAATACAGCAGTTAAAGTTAAAAGGGAAGGACCTCAAGGACCAGACTCATAGCCCCCTGTCCTTCTGTCTGGGCAACAAAGTAGATTGACTTAGTTAATAGTTGGTGATGTGTTCCTTCATTAAAGTGAGTAGGCCAATACAGCAGTTAAAGTTAAAAGGGAAGGACCTCAAGGACCAGACTCATAGCCCCCTGTCCTTCTGTCTGGGCAACTCAGTAGATTGACTTAGTTAATAGTTGGTGATGTGTTCCTTCATTAAAGTGAGTAGGCCAATACAGCAGTTAAAGTTAAAAGGGAAGGACCTCAAGGACCAGACTCATAGCCCCCTGTCCTTCTGTCTGGGCAACTTCAGTAGATTGACTTAGTTAATAGTTGGTGATGTGTTCCTTCATTAAAGTGAGTAGGCCAATACAGCAGTTAAAGTTAAAAGGGAAGGACCTCAAGGACCAGACTCATAGCCCCCTGTCCTTCTGTCTGGGCAACAAAGTAGATTGACTTAGTTAATAGTTGGTGATGTGTTCCTTCATTAAAGTGAGTAGGCCAATACAGCAGTTAAAGTTAAAAGGGAAGGACCTCAAGGACCAGACTCATAGCCCCCTGTCCTTCTGTCTGGGCAACTTCAGTAGATTGACTTAGTTAATAGTTGGTGATGTGTTCCTTCATTAAAGTGAGTAGGCCAATACAGCAGTTAAAGTTAAAAGGGAAGGACCTCAAGGACCAGACTCATAGCCCCCTGTCCTTCTGTCTGGGCAACAAAGTAGATTGACTTAGTTAATAGTTGGTGATGTGTTCCTTCATTAAAGTGAGTAGGCCAATACAGCAGTTAAAGTTAAAAGGGAAGGACCTCAAGGACCAGACTCATAGCCCCCTGTCCTTCTGTCTGGGCAACAAAGTAGATTGACTTAGTTAATAGTTGGTGATGTGTTCCTTCATTAAAGTGAGTAGGCCAATACAGCAGTTAAAGTTAAAAGGGAAGGACCTCAAGGACCAGACTCATAGCCCCCTGTCCTTCTGTCTGGGCAACTCAGTAGATTGACTTAGTTAATAGTTGGTGATGTGTTCCTTCATTAAAGTGAGTAGGCCAATACAGCAGTTAAAGTTAAAAGGGAAGGACCTCAAGGACCAGACTCATAGCCCCCTGTCCTTCTGTCTGGGCAACTTCAGTAGATTGACTTAGTTAATAGTTGGTGATGTGTTCCTTCATTAAAGTGAGTAGGCCAATACAGCAGTTAAAGTTAAAAGGGAAGGACCTCAAGGACCAGACTCATAGCCCCCTGTCCTTCTGTCTGGGCAACTTCAGTAGATTGACTTAGTTAATAGTTGGTGATGTGTTCCTTCATTAAAGTGAGTAGGCCAATACAGCAGTTAAAGTTAAAAGGGAAGGACCTCAAGGACCAGACTCATAGCCCCCTGTCCTTCTGTCTGGGCAACTAAGTAGATTGACTTAGTTAATAGTTGGTGATGTGTTCCTTCATTAAAGTGAGTAGGCCAATACAGCAGTTAAAGTTAAAAGGGAAGGACCTCAAGGACCAGACTCATAGCCCCCTGTCCTTCTGTCTGGGCAACTTCAGTAGATTGACTTAGTTAATAGTTGGTGATGTGTTCCTTCATTAAAGTGAGTAGGCCAATACAGCAGTTAAAGTTAAAAGGGAAGGACCTCAAGGACCAGACTCATAGCCCCCTGTCCTTCTGTCTGGGCAACAAAGTAGATTGACTTAGTTAATAGTTGGTGATGTGTTCCTTCATTAAAGTGAGTAGGCCAATACAGCAGTTAAAGTTAAAAGGGAAGGACCTCAAGGACCAGACTCATAGCCCCCTGTCCTTCTGTCTGGGCAACAAAGTAGATTGACTTAGTTAATAGTTGGTGATGTGTTCCTTCATTAAAGTGAGTAGGCCAATACAGCAGTTAAAGTTAAAAGGGAAGGACCTCAAGGACCAGACTCATAGCCCCCTGTCCTTCTGTCTGGGCAACTCAAGTAGATTGACTTAGTTAATAGTTGGTGATGTGTTCCTTCATTAAAGTGAGTAGGCCAATACAGCAGTTAAAGTTAAAAGGGAAGGACCTCAAGGACCAGACTCATAGCCCCCTGTCCTTCTGTCTGGGCAACAAAGTAGATTGACTTAGTTAATAGTTGGTGATGTGTTCCTTCATTAAAGTGAGTAGGCCAATACAGCAGTTAAAGTTAAAAGGGAAGGACCTCAAGGACCAGACTCATAGCCCCCTGTCCTTCTGTCTGGGCAACTTCAGTAGATTGACTTAGTTAATAGTTGGTGATGTGTTCCTTCATTAAAGTGAGTAGGCCAATACAGCAGTTAAAGTTAAAAGGGAAGGACCTCAAGGACCAGACTCATAGCCCCCTGTCCTTCTGTCTGGGCAACAAAGTAGATTGACTTAGTTAATAGTTGGTGATGTGTTCCTTCATTAAAGTGAGTAGGCCAATACAGCAGTTAAAGTTAAAAGGGAAGGACCTCAAGGACCAGACTCATAGCCCCCTGTCCTTCTGTCTGGGCAACTAAGTAGATTGACTTAGTTAATAGTTGGTGATGTGTTCCTTCATTAAAGTGAGTAGGCCAATACAGCAGTTAAAGTTAAAAGGGAAGGACCTCAAGGACCAGACTCATAGCCCCCTGTCCTTCTGTCTGGGCAACAAAGTAGATTGACTTAGTTAATAGTTGGTGATGTGTTCCTTCATTAAAGTGAGTAGGCCAATACAGCAGTTAAAGTTAAAAGGGAAGGACCTCAAGGACCAGACTCATAGCCCCCTGTCCTTCTGTCTGGGCAACTAAGTAGATTGACTTAGTTAATAGTTGGTGATGTGTTCCTTCATTAAAGTGAGTAGGCCAATACAGCAGTTAAAGTTAAAAGGGAAGGACCTCAAGGACCAGACTCATAGCCCCCTGTCCTTCTGTCTGGGCAACAAAGTAGATTGACTTAGTTAATAGTTGGTGATGTGTTCCTTCATTAAAGTGAGTAGGCCAATACAGCAGTTAAAGTTAAAAGGGAAGGACCTCAAGGACCAGACTCATAGCCCCCTGTCCTTCTGTCTGGGCAACTAAGTAGATTGACTTAGTTAATAGTTGGTGATGTGTTCCTTCATTAAAGTGAGTAGGCCAATACAGCAGTTAAAGTTAAAAGGGAAGGACCTCAAGGACCAGACTCATAGCCCCCTGTCCTTCTGTCTGGGCAACTAAGTAGATTGACTTAGTTAATAGTTGGTGATGTGTTCCTTCATTAAAGTGAGTAGGCCAATACAGCAGTTAAAGTTAAAAGGGAAGGACCTCAAGGACCAGACTCATAGCCCCCTGTCCTTCTGTCTGGGCAACTTCAGTAGATTGACTTAGTTAATAGTTGGTGATGTGTTCCTTCATTAAAGTGAGTAGGCCAATACAGCAGTTAAAGTTAAAAGGGAAGGACCTCAAGGACCAGACTCATAGCCCCCTGTCCTTCTGTCTGGGCAACAAAGTAGATTGACTTAGTTAATAGTTGGTGATGTGTTCCTTCATTAAAGTGAGTAGGCCAATACAGCAGTTAAAGTTAAAAGGGAAGGACCTCAAGGACCAGACTCATAGCCCCCTGTCCTTCTGTCTGGGCAACTTCAGTAGATTGACTTAGTTAATAGTTGGTGATGTGTTCCTTCATTAAAGTGAGTAGGCCAATACAGCAGTTAAAGTTAAAAGGGAAGGACCTCAAGGACCAGACTCATAGCCCCCTGTCCTTCTGTCTGGGCAACAAAGTAGATTGACTTAGTTAATAGTTGGTGATGTGTTCCTTCATTAAAGTGAGTAGGCCAATACAGCAGTTAAAGGTAAAAGGGAAGGACCTCAAGGACCAGACTCATAGCCCCCTGTCCTTCTGTCTGGGCAACAAAGTAGATTGACTTAGTTAATAGTTGGTGATGTGTTCCTTCATTAAAGTGAGTAGGCCAATACAGCAGTTAAAGTTAAAAGGGAAGGACCTCAAGGACCAGACTCATAGCCCCCTGTCCTTCTGTCTGGGCAACTTCAGTAGATTGACTTAGTTAATAGTTGGTGATGTGTTCCTTCATTAAAGTGAGTAGGCCAATACAGCAGTTAAAGTTAAAAGGGAAGGACCTCAAGGACCAGACTCATAGCCCCCTGTCCTTCTGTCTGGGCAACAAAGTAGATTGACTTAGTTAATAGTTGGTGATGTGTTCCTTCATTAAAGTGAGTAGGCCAATACAGCAGTTAAAGTTAAAAGGGAAGGACCTCAAGGACCAGACTCATAGCCCCCTGTCCTTCTGTCTGGGCAACTTCAGTAGATTGACTTAGTTAATAGTTGGTGATGTGTTCCTTCATTAAAGTGAGTAGGCCAATACAGCAGTTAAAGTTAAAAGGGAAGGACCTCAAGGACCAGACTCATAGCCCCCTGTCCTTCTGTCTGGGCAACAAAGTAGATTGACTTAGTTAATAGTTGGTGATGTGTTCCTTCATTAAAGTGAGTAGGCCAATACAGCAGTTAAAGTTAAAAGGGAAGGACCTCAAGGACCAGACTCATAGCCCCCTGTCCTTCTGTCTGGGCAACAAAGTAGATTGACTTAGTTAATAGTTGGTGATGTGTTCCTTCATTAAAGTGAGTAGGCCAATACAGCAGTTAAAGTTAAAAGGGAAGGACCTCAAGGACCAGACTCATAGCCCCCTGTCCTTCTGTCTGGGCAACAAAGTAGATTGACTTAGTTAATAGTTGGTGATGTGTTCCTTCATTAAAGTGAGTAGGCCAATACAGCAGTTAAAGTTAAAAGGGAAGGACCTCAAGGACCAGACTCATAGCCCCCTGTCCTTCTGTCTGGGCAACTCAAGTAGATTGACTTAGTTAATAGTTGGTGATGTGTTCCTTCATTAAAGTGAGTAGGCCAATACAGCAGTTAAAGTTAAAAGGGAAGGACCTCAAGGACCAGACTCATAGCCCCCTGTCCTTCTGTCTGGGCAACAAAGTAGATTGACTTAGTTAATAGTTGGTGATGTGTTCCTTCATTAAAGTGAGTAGGCCAATACAGCAGTTAAAGTTAAAAGGGAAGGACCTCAAGGACCAGACTCATAGCCCCCTGTCCTTCTGTCTGGGCAACTTCAGTAGATTGACTTAGTTAATAGTTGGTGATGTGTTCCTTCATTAAAGTGAGTAGGCCAATACAGCAGTTAAAGTTAAAAGGGAAGGACCTCAAGGACCAGACTCATAGCCCCCTGTCCTTCTGTCTGGGCAACTAAGTAGATTGACTTAGTTAATAGTTGGTGATGTGTTCCTTCATTAAAGTGAGTAGGCCAATACAGCAGTTAAAGTTAAAAGGGAAGGACCTCAAGGACCAGACTCATAGCCCCCTGTCCTTCTGTCTGGGCAACAAAGTAGATTGACTTAGTTAATAGTTGGTGATGTGTTCCTTCATTAAAGTGAGTAGGCCAATACAGCAGTTAAAGTTAAAAGGGAAGGACCTCAAGGACCAGACTCATAGCCCCCTGTCCTTCTGTCTGGGCAACTTCAGTAGATTGACTTAGTTAATAGTTGGTGATGTGTTCCTTCATTAAAGTGAGTAGGCCAATACAGCAGTTAAAGTTAAAAGGGAAGGACCTCAAGGACCAGACTCATAGCCCCCTGTCCTTCTGTCTGGGCAACAAAGTAGATTGACTTAGTTAATAGTTGGTGATGTGTTCCTTCATTAAAGTGAGTAGGCCAATACAGCAGTTAAAGTTAAAAGGGAAGGACCTCAAGGACCAGACTCATAGCCCCCTGTCCTTCTGTCTGGGCAACAAAGTAGATTGACTTAGTTAATAGTTGGTGATGTGTTCCTTCATTAAAGTGAGTAGGCCAATACAGCAGTTAAAGTTAAAAGGGAAGGACCTCAAGGACCAGACTCATAGCCCCCTGTCCTTCTGTCTGGGCAACTTCAGTAGATTGACTTAGTTAATAGTTGGTGATGTGTTCCTTCATTAAAGTGAGTAGGCCAATACAGCAGTTAAAGTTAAAAGGGAAGGACCTCAAGGACCAGACTCATAGCCCCCTGTCCTTCTGTCTGGGCAACTAAGTAGATTGACTTAGTTAATAGTTGGTGATGTGTTCCTTCATTAAAGTGAGTAGGCCAATACAGCAGTTAAAGTTAAAAGGGAAGGACCTCAAGGACCAGACTCATAGCCCCCTGTCCTTCTGTCTGGGCAACAAAGTAGATTGACTTAGTTAATAGTTGGTGATGTGTTCCTTCATTAAAGTGAGTAGGCCAATACAGCAGTTAAAGTTAAAAGGGAAGGACCTCAAGGACCAGACTCATAGCCCCCTGTCCTTCTGTCTGGGCAACTTCAGTAGATTGACTTAGTTAATAGTTGGTGATGTGTTCCTTCATTAAAGTGAGTAGGCCAATACAGCAGTTAAAGTTAAAAGGGAAGGACCTCAAGGACCAGACTCATAGCCCCCTGTCCTTCTGTCTGGGCAACTAAGTAGATTGACTTAGTTAATAGTTGGTGATGTGTTCCTTCATTAAAGTGAGTAGGCCAATACAGCAGTTAAAGTTAAAAGGGAAGGACCTCAAGGACCAGACTCATAGCCCCCTGTCCTTCTGTCTGGGCAACTCAGTAGATTGACTTAGTTAATAGTTGGTGATGTGTTCCTTCATTAAAGTGAGTAGGCCAATACAGCAGTTAAAGTTAAAAGGGAAGGACCTCAAGGACCAGACTCATAGCCCCCTGTCCTTCTGTCTGGGCAACTTCAGTAGATTGACTTAGTTAATAGTTGGTGATGTGTTCCTTCATTAAAGTGAGTAGGCCAATACAGCAGTTAAAGTTAAAAGGGAAGGACCTCAAGGACCAGACTCATAGCCCCCTGTCCTTCTGTCTGGGCAACTCAGTAGATTGACTTAGTTAATAGTTGGTGATGTGTTCCTTCATTAAAGTGAGTAGGCCAATACAGCAGTTAAAGTTAAAAGGGAAGGACCTCAAGGACCAGACTCATAGCCCCCTGTCCTTCTGTCTGGGCAACTAAGTAGATTGACTTAGTTAATAGTTGGTGATGTGTTCCTTCATTAAAGTGAGTAGGCCAATACAGCAGTTAAAGTTAAAAGGGAAGGACCTCAAGGACCAGACTCATAGCCCCCTGTCCTTCTGTCTGGGCAACAAAGTAGATTGACTTAGTTAATAGTTGGTGATGTGTTCCTTCATTAAAGTGAGTAGGCCAATACAGCAGTTAAAGTTAAAAGGGAAGGACCTCAAGGACCAGACTCATAGCCCCCTGTCCTTCTGTCTGGGCAACTTCAGTAGATTGACTTAGTTAATAGTTGGTGATGTGTTCCTTCATTAAAGTGAGTAGGCCAATACAGCAGTTAAAGTTAAAAGGGAAGGACCTCAAGGACCAGACTCATAGCCCCCTGTCCTTCTGTCTGGGCAACAAAGTAGATTGACTTAGTTAATAGTTGGTGATGTGTTCCTTCATTAAAGTGAGTAGGCCAATACAGCAGTTAAAGTTAAAAGGGAAGGACCTCAAGGACCAGACTCATAGCCCCCTGTCCTTCTGTCTGGGCAACTTCAGTAGATTGACTTAGTTAATAGTTGGTGATGTGTTCCTTCATTAAAGTGAGTAGGCCAATACAGCAGTTAAAGTTAAAAGGGAAGGACCTCAAGGACCAGACTCATAGCCCCCTGTCCTTCTGTCTGGGCAACAAAGTAGATTGACTTAGTTAATAGTTGGTGATGTGTTCCTTCATTAAAGTGAGTAGGCCAATACAGCAGTTAAAGTTAAAAGGGAAGGACCTCAAGGACCAGACTCATAGCCCCCTGTCCTTCTGTCTGGGCAACAAAGTAGATTGACTTAGTTAATAGTTGGTGATGTGTTCCTTCATTAAAGTGAGTAGGCCAATACAGCAGTTAAAGTTAAAAGGGAAGGACCTCAAGGACCAGACTCATAGCCCCCTGTCCTTCTGTCTGGGCAACTTCAGTAGATTGACTTAGTTAATAGTTGGTGATGTGTTCCTTCATTAAAGTGAGTAGGCCAATACAGCAGTTAAAGTTAAAAGGGAAGGACCTCAAGGACCAGACTCATAGCCCCCTGTCCTTCTGTCTGGGCAACAAAGTAGATTGACTTAGTTAATAGTTGGTGATGTGTTCCTTCATTAAAGTGAGTAGGCCAATACAGCAGTTAAAGTTAAAAGGGAAGGACCTCAAGGACCAGACTCATAGCCCCCTGTCCTTCTGTCTGGGCAACTTCAGTAGATTGACTTAGTTAATAGTTGGTGATGTGTTCCTTCATTAAAGTGAGTAGGCCAATACAGCAGTTAAAGTTAAAAGGGAAGGACCTCAAGGACCAGACTCATAGCCCCCTGTCCTTCTGTCTGGGCAACAAAGTAGATTGACTTAGTTAATAGTTGGTGATGTGTTCCTTCATTAAAGTGAGTAGGCCAATACAGCAGTTAAAGTTAAAAGGGAAGGACCTCAAGGACCAGACTCATAGCCCCCTGTCCTTCTGTCTGGGCAACAAAGTAGATTGACTTAGTTAATAGTTGGTGATGTGTTCCTTCATTAAAGTGAGTAGGCCAATACAGCAGTTAAAGTTAAAAGGGAAGGACCTCAAGGACCAGACTCATAGCCCCCTGTCCTTCTGTCTGGGCAACAAAGTAGATTGACTTAGTTAATAGTTGGTGATGTGTTCCTTCATTAAAGTGAGTAGGCCAATACAGCAGTTAAAGTTAAAAGGGAAGGACCTCAAGGACCAGACTCATAGCCCCCTGTCCTTCTGTCTGGGCAACTTCAGTAGATTGACTTAGTTAATAGTTGGTGATGTGTTCCTTCATTAAAGTGAGTAGGCCAATACAGCAGTTAAAGTTAAAAGGGAAGGACCTCAAGGACCAGACTCATAGCCCCCTGTCCTTCTGTCTGGGCAACAAAGTAGATTGACTTAGTTAATAGTTGGTGATGTGTTCCTTCATTAAAGTGAGTAGGCCAATACAGCAGTTAAAGGTAAAAGGGAAGGACCTCAAGGACCAGACTCATAGCCCCCTGTCCTTCTGTCTGGGCAACAAAGTAGATTGACTTAGTTAATAGTTGGTGATGTGTTCCTTCATTAAAGTGAGTAGGCCAATACAGCAGTTAAAGTTAAAAGGGAAGGACCTCAAGGACCAGACTCATAGCCCCCTGTCCTTCTGTCTGGGCAACTAAGTAGATTGACTTAGTTAATAGTTGGTGATGTGTTCCTTCATTAAAGTGAGTAGGCCAATACAGCAGTTAAAGTTAAAAGGGAAGGACCTCAAGGACCAGACTCATAGCCCCCTGTCCTTCTGTCTGGGCAACTTCAGTAGATTGACTTAGTTAATAGTTGGTGATGTGTTCCTTCATTAAAGTGAGTAGGCCAATACAGCAGTTAAAGTTAAAAGGGAAGGACCTCAAGGACCAGACTCATAGCCCCCTGTCCTTCTGTCTGGGCAACAAAGTAGATTGACTTAGTTAATAGTTGGTGATGTGTTCCTTCATTAAAGTGAGTAGGCCAATACAGCAGTTAAAGTTAAAAGGGAAGGACCTCAAGGACCAGACTCATAGCCCCCTGTCCTTCTGTCTGGGCAACTTCAGTAGATTGACTTAGTTAATAGTTGGTGATGTGTTCCTTCATTAAAGTGAGTAGGCCAATACAGCAGTTAAAGTTAAAAGGGAAGGACCTCAAGGACCAGACTCATAGCCCCCTGTCCTTCTGTCTGGGCAACAAAGTAGATTGACTTAGTTAATAGTTGGTGATGTGTTCCTTCATTAAAGTGAGTAGGCCAATACAGCAGTTAAAGTTAAAAGGGAAGGACCTCAAGGACCAGACTCATAGCCCCCTGTCCTTCTGTCTGGGCAACAAAGTAGATTGACTTAGTTAATAGTTGGTGATGTGTTCCTTCATTAAAGTGAGTAGGCCAATACAGCAGTTAAAGTTAAAAGGGAAGGACCTCAAGGACCAGACTCATAGCCCCCTGTCCTTCTGTCTGGGCAACTTCAAGTAGATTGACTTAGTTAATAGTTGGTGATGTGTTCCTTCATTAAAGTGAGTAGGCCAATACAGCAGTTAAAGTTAAAAGGGAAGGACCTCAAGGACCAGACTCATAGCCCCCTGTCCTTCTGTCTGGGCAACAAAGTAGATTGACTTAGTTAATAGTTGGTGATGTGTTCCTTCATTAAAGTGAGTAGGCCAATACAGCAGTTAAAGTTAAAAGGGAAGGACCTCAAGGACCAGACTCATAGCCCCCTGTCCTTCTGTCTGGGCAACTTCAGTAGATTGACTTAGTTAATAGTTGGTGATGTGTTCCTTCATTAAAGTGAGTAGGCCAATACAGCAGTTAAAGTTAAAAGGGAAGGACCTCAAGGACCAGACTCATAGCCCCCTGTCCTTCTGTCTGGGCAACTTCAGTAGATTGACTTAGTTAATAGTTGGTGATGTGTTCCTTCATTAAAGTGAGTAGGCCAATACAGCAGTTAAAGTTAAAAGGGAAGGACCTCAAGGACCAGACTCATAGCCCCCTGTCCTTCTGTCTGGGCAACTCAAGTAGATTGACTTAGTTAATAGTTGGTGATGTGTTCCTTCATTAAAGTGAGTAGGCCAATACAGCAGTTAAAGTTAAAAGGGAAGGACCTCAAGGACCAGACTCATAGCCCCCTGTCCTTCTGTCTGGGCAACAAAGTAGATTGACTTAGTTAATAGTTGGTGATGTGTTCCTTCATTAAAGTGAGTAGGCCAATACAGCAGTTAAAGTTAAAAGGGAAGGACCTCAAGGACCAGACTCATAGCCCCCTGTCCTTCTGTCTGGGCAACTAAGTAGATTGACTTAGTTAATAGTTGGTGATGTGTTCCTTCATTAAAGTGAGTAGGCCAATACAGCAGTTAAAGTTAAAAGGGAAGGACCTCAAGGACCAGACTCATAGCCCCCTGTCCTTCTGTCTGGGCAACTTCAGTAGATTGACTTAGTTAATAGTTGGTGATGTGTTCCTTCATTAAAGTGAGTAGGCCAATACAGCAGTTAAAGTTAAAAGGGAAGGACCTCAAGGACCAGACTCATAGCCCCCTGTCCTTCTGTCTGGGCAACAAAGTAGATTGACTTAGTTAATAGTTGGTGATGTGTTCCTTCATTAAAGTGAGTAGGCCAATACAGCAGTTAAAGTTAAAAGGGAAGGACCTCAAGGACCAGACTCATAGCCCCCTGTCCTTCTGTCTGGGCAACTTCAGTAGATTGACTTAGTTAATAGTTGGTGATGTGTTCCTTCATTAAAGTGAGTAGGCCAATACAGCAGTTAAAGTTAAAAGGGAAGGACCTCAAGGACCAGACTCATAGCCCCCTGTCCTTCTGTCTGGGCAACAAAGTAGATTGACTTAGTTAATAGTTGGTGATGTGTTCCTTCATTAAAGTGAGTAGGCCAATACAGCAGTTAAAGGTAAAAGGGAAGGACCTCAAGGACCAGACTCATAGCCCCCTGTCCTTCTGTCTGGGCAACAAAGTAGATTGACTTAGTTAATAGTTGGTGATGTGTTCCTTCATTAAAGTGAGTAGGCCAATACAGCAGTTAAAGTTAAAAGGGAAGGACCTCAAGGACCAGACTCATAGCCCCCTGTCCTTCTGTCTGGGCAACAAAGTAGATTGACTTAGTTAATAGTTGGTGATGTGTTCCTTCATTAAAGTGAGTAGGCCAATACAGCAGTTAAAGTTAAAAGGGAAGGACCTCAAGGACCAGACTCATAGCCCCCTGTCCTTCTGTCTGGGCAACTTCAGTAGATTGACTTAGTTAATAGTTGGTGATGTGTTCCTTCATTAAAGTGAGTAGGCCAATACAGCAGTTAAAGTTAAAAGGGAAGGACCTCAAGGACCAGACTCATAGCCCCCTGTCCTTCTGTCTGGGCAACTCAGTAGATTGACTTAGTTAATAGTTGGTGATGTGTTCCTTCATTAAAGTGAGTAGGCCAATACAGCAGTTAAAGTTAAAAGGGAAGGACCTCAAGGACCAGACTCATAGCCCCCTGTCCTTCTGTCTGGGCAACACAGTAGATTGACTTAGTTAATAGTTGGTGATGTGTTCCTTCATTAAAGTGAGTAGGCCAATACAGCAGTTAAAGTTAAAAGGGAAGGACCTCAAGGACCAGACTCATAGCCCCCTGTCCTTCTGTCTGGGCAACAAAGTAGATTGACTTAGTTAATAGTTGGTGATGTGTTCCTTCATTAAAGTGAGTAGGCCAATACAGCAGTTAAAGTTAAAAGGGAAGGACCTCAAGGACCAGACTCATAGCCCCCTGTCCTTCTGTCTGGGCAACTTCAGTAGATTGACTTAGTTAATAGTTGGTGATGTGTTCCTTCATTAAAGTGAGTAGGCCAATACAGCAGTTAAAGTTAAAAGGGAAGGACCTCAAGGACCAGACTCATAGCCCCCTGTCCTTCTGTCTGGGCAACAAAGTAGATTGACTTAGTTAATAGTTGGTGATGTGTTCCTTCATTAAAGTGAGTAGGCCAATACAGCAGTTAAAGGTAAAAGGGAAGGACCTCAAGGACCAGACTCATAGCCCCTGTCCTTCTGTCTGGGCAACAAAGTAGATTGACTTAGTTAATAGTTGGTGATGTGTTCCTTCATTAAAGTGAGGTAGGCCAATACAGCAGTTAAAGTTAAAAGGGAAGGACCTCAAGGACCAGACTCATAGCCCCCTGTCCTTCTGTCTGGGCAACTAAGTAGATTGACTTAGTTAATAGTTGGTGATGTGTTCCTTCATTAAAGTGAGTAGGCCAATACAGCAGTTAAGTTAAAAGGGAAGGACCTCAAGGACCAGACTCATAGCCCCTGTCCTTCTGTCTGGGCAACAAAGTAGATTGACTTAGTTAATAGTGGTGATGTGTCCTTCATTAAAGTGAGTAGGCCAATACAGCAGTTAAAGTTAAAAGGGAAGGACCTCAAGGACCAGACTCATAGCCCCTGTCCTTCTGTCTGGGCAACTTCAGTAGATTGACTTAGTTAATAGTTGTGATGTGTTCCTTCATTAAAGTGAGTAGGCCAATACAGCAGTTAAAGTTAAAAGGGAAGGACCTCAAGGACCAGACTCATAGCCCCCTGTCTTCTGTCTGGGCAACAAAGT
>NW_022263819.1:0-41789 GCF_002021735.2 Oncorhynchus kisutch
CTAGGCGGGCTGGATTCCCCCGTACTAGACGGGCTGGATTCAACCCATACTAGAGGCAGGCGGGAATGGAGGACAACAGGGCGAGGGGTGGGGGGCTATTATACAAAAAATATATCATAATATAATAACAAAATCAATCTTTAAAAAAAACTTGCCCGTCATTGCAAGTGTATTTGATAGTGGTTCCAAAGACAAAGTCATCTCCAACGTGGATCCTGTAGTGGCCATTGGCAGTTTCATCAGGGCTCACATGGTTTAGCTAGATGTCAGGAAACCACAGGAAAACAAGATCATGATACAGTTTGTAAGAAAGTGATATGTTAACAGATCTTTTAGAGTGTTTAACTAAGCTATTATGGGGTTATGCTAATCATAACTGCAACTATAGCTATTTTGTTGAGGAAAAATGAACATACTAGCACTGATAATGTTGGGTTCTCACTTAGCTATCTTAAATGGATAGTTTGGGATTTTGGCAGTGAGGCCCATTATCTACTTCCCCTCATTGACAAAATCCCAAACTATCCCTTTAAAATAAATGCACAAACAATAAGTCGCTCTGGATAAGAACGTCTGCTAAATGACTAAAATGTCAAATGTATAACAACAATATTGAATCTATAACATTGAAAGAAATACTCACGCTTGCATTTCCCCTGACGGACCACCACCCACTTATTCTTCTTACACTGATAACTTATTCTGCCTGCTGGTACAAAGCCAAAGTTGCAGGAAAAAAGGACAATATCGTCCTCTTTGTACTCATTTTTGACGCTTTCCTCAGTGACCCTGGCATCGGGCACATTTGGAAGAGGTCCACTGCACACTGACAGAGGAGCAGAGGAAAAACCTTTAGACAAACAGAGAGCTTGGCACTACAATGTTCTATGTTGTTATTGACACAGCCTTGTTCTGTTCAATGTTCTCTACCTATATAGTACTCTAAATACTCTAATTTGCTAACACCATTCAAACCAATGAGGGTTTGGAGTTTAAAACCAATTATCTCAGAATCTTCTTTTAGCAGATAGAACCTTCACCCCCCCCCCCCCCCCCCCCCCCCCCACAGCAACTGATGAATACTAACACAATGTGGGCACTGCAAGCATGTGAAAAAGTGAAGGAAAACACATCCTTACCAGTCTGAGCTGATGAAGCATCCACATTCACCCATACCACCAGACACAGTAGAGTCAGAGATGATTTCATGTTGATCAAATGGTAGATGCAGTAAAAATGGAAGGAGTAGAACATAAATATAGAGTGTCTATCCCAAAGTTAATGTTTGTCTACAGAGTTCCAGCCCCCAGGGAGCAGTGAAGAGAACCACTGTCCAGGGGGACTGACACAAATACTAGAATTCAATCAAACCTACATTGCGGGGAGGGGAAAACACTGAGGAAAATGCTCAATGTAGGAACTGCATTGGTTCAGTCTATTAATTAATTTGAGCAAATCAAAACAAATTTAAAAGTGCAAATCATTTGGTCAGCCATACAGAGACATATCTAATCTGAAGAGCATAGATTTAGAGATAGAAAGACATTTAGACAGGTAGCAAATACTTTGAATGTTGATTGTAATGATGATAAGCTCCATTTGTAAGGTCATTGATGAATCACCAAATATGCTGAACAAATGTGTACTGACATAAACCTCACATAAACCTGTCTGTTTACTGTCTATTGACATAGCTATGTTTGTTCCAGCAAG
This sequence comes from Oncorhynchus kisutch, assembly GCF_002021735.2. Classification (NCBI taxonomy): domain Eukaryota; kingdom Metazoa; phylum Chordata; class Actinopteri; order Salmoniformes; family Salmonidae; genus Oncorhynchus; species Oncorhynchus kisutch. The sequence continues at coordinate 1,714 of NW_022263819.1, forward strand.
ACAACCTTTTCCCGTCAAGCCGTATTATCCAGGGGCAAAAGGGGAGGGTCAAAATCGATTTAAAGTTGATGTTTTATTGACTTCTACACCTTGAGAGCATGCCAGGGTTTACCTCACATTAACCTACCAACTAAACAAAACACACAATGTTACATTTAACTTTTTCTTGCATATGAGAATTGAAGGTCAATATTCCTGCCTCAATGTGTAGAATGCAAAGAACACATCTATGACACTCAGTAACGATGATGCAGTTGAAATACTTGGCAAGGACCACAAGGACATTTTACTAGATATTGTCTGGCTGCTTTGATATTGTTAAAATATACGTTATGTTTCTTTATAGTGAACTTGATCATGTCATCCCCAGCACCACTAACTTCACACTGAGCACACACATCTTTCAACAAATGAAGAACGCCGTTACAGAATCACCCACCACAATCGGACCGAGCGGCGTGGAAACAGCCAGCAACTGCAGGAAAAGCGAAAGGAGGAATGGACATGGGAAGACGTATTGGATGGCAAAGGTTGTTACACTTGGGAGGAGATACTGGCTGGAAGAGATCGTCTCCCATGGGAACAGGTGGAGGCACTGAGGAGAGCAGAGGCAGCCGGAGATAAGAGCCGACGATACGAGGGAACACGGTTGGCAAGGAAACCCGAAAAGCAGCCCCAAAAATGTATTGGGGGGGGGGGGCTCAGAGGGAGAGTGGATGAGTCAGGTGTCAGACCTGAGCCAACTCTCCCTGCTAATCGTGAAGAGCAGTTGCAGTGGGAGAGGCTGCATCACTTGGAGAATTGGACATGGGAGGAGGAACTGGACGGAAAAGGACCCTGGGCTCAGCCTGGAGAATATCGCCGTCCCAAGGAAGAACTAGAGGCTGCTAAAGCGGAGAGGCGCTGGTATGAAGAGGCAGCACGGCGACGCGGATGGAAGCCTGAGAGTCGGCCCCAAAAATGCTAGAGAGACAGGGCAGACACCGTGTTATGCTATGGAGCGCACGGTGTTTCCAGTGCGGGTGCATAGCCAGGTGCGGTACATACCAGCCCTTCGTATTGGCCGGGCTAGAGTGGGCATCGAGCCAGGTAAGCTTGGGCAGGCTTGGTGCTCAAGAGCTCCAGTGCGCCTGCACGGTCCGGTCTATCCAGAGCCACCTCCACACACCAGTCCTCCGGTGGCAGCTCCCCGCACCAGGCTTCCTGTGCGTATCCTCGCTCCAGTAGCACCAGTGCCAGCACCACGCATCAGGCCTACAGTGCGCCTCGCCTCTCCTGCGCTGTCGGAGTCTCCCGCCTCTCCAGCGCTGTCGGAGCCTTTCTCCTCTCCTGCGCTACCGGAGTCTCCTGTCTGTTCAGCGCTATCAGAGCCTTCCTTCCCTCCTGCCTGTTCGAAGCAGCCTGAGTTGCCAGTCTGCAGGGAGCTGTCAGTATGCATGAAGCAGCCAGAGCTGTCAGTCTGCAAGGAGCTGTCAGTCTGCAAGGAGCTGTCAGTCTGCAAGGAGCTGCCAGTCTGTAGGGTGCTGTCAGTCTGCATGAAGCAGCCAGAGCTGTCAGTCTGCAAAGAGCTGCCAGTCTGCAAGGAGCTGCCAGTCTGCAGGGAGCTGTCAGTCTGCAAGGAGCTGTCAGTCTGCAAGGAGCTGCCAGTCTGCAGGGTGCTGTCAGCCTGCATGGAGCAGTCAGAGCTGTCAGTCTGCATGAAGCAGCTGGAGCTGTCAGTCTGCAGGGAGCTGCCAGTCTGCAAGGAGCTGCCAGTCTGCAAGGAGCTGTCAGTCTGCAAGGAGCTGTCAGTCTGCAAGGAGCTGTCAGTCTGCAAGGAGCTGCCAGTCTGCAGGGTGCTGTCAGCCTGCATGGAGCAGTCAGAGCTGTCAGTCTGCATGAAGCAGCCAGAGCTGCCAGTCTGCAAAGAGCTGCCAGTCTGCAAGGAGCTGTCAGCCTGCATGGAGCAGTCAGAGCTGTCAGTCTGCATAGAGCAGCTAGATCCGCCAGTCAACCAGAATCTTCCAGATCTGCTAGTCAACCAGAGTCTTCCAGATCTGCTAGTCAACCTGAATCTTCCAGATCCGCCAGCCAGCCAGGATCTACCGGAGCCTACTACCTACCTGAGCTTCATCTCAGTACTGGGCTTCCTCTCAGTACTGGGCTTCCCCTCAGTTCCGGGCTGCCCCTCAGTTCCGGGCTGCCCCTCAGTTCCGGGCTGCCCCTCAGTCCCGAGCTGCCTCAGTCCCGAGCTGCCCCTCAGTCCCGAGCTGCCCTTCAGTCCCGAGCTGCCCCTCAGTCCCGAGCTGCCCCTCAGTCCTGAGCTGCCCCTCAGTCCCGAGCTGCTCCTCAGTTCTGTGGGGTTCTGGGTGAGGACTATTAGGCCATGGTCGGCGGCGAGGGTGGATTATCCCAGGACGCGAAGGGGAGGAACTATGACATTTATGGAGTGGGGTCCACGTCCCGAGCCGGAGCCGCCACCATGGACAGACGCCCACCCGGACCCTCCCTATGGTTTTGAGGTGCGTCTCCTGACAACGGGTGAGTAACGTGGCGTTTGAACTGTCTAGATAGGTGTGTGAAGTATCTGGTAATTGAAAGATGTGATTTAGATCTAATTTGCACATGGCAAACAGAAAATATACCGGGGCGCTTCTTGAATCGATTCTGTAAATATTTACTTTCACTGCCTACTGCTGTAAATAAAACATCTGATTTCACCTGAAAGTGCCTTGTGCTGTGACCGCTTCCTGCCATTAGATGATAATTCCCCCTACCGTTGTTGTTTCTGATCATGACTAGTATAACACTGTTCCCCTAATAACAGACAAAATAATTGAGAATTCAAAACCAGAGGTACTTTATTGAAGTTCGGACTGACATGAAAAACAACTCCTGTGAAGTCAATGTTTCTTAGCTTATGCAAAGCCCCAGAACAAATGATTTGAGCAAACTATTGACGGGGGTTATATCGATTTGACATGTTTGTCCAAGAAGCCAGTGCCCATCTCTTCTCGTAAGCTGAAGCTCTACGACCCCCTTCAGAATGTGTCTAGAGTTTCTGCACTCAAACTGTAGCCTGTGTTCATACTTCATGGTGCTGTTGTTTTGGAGAAATCCTAACACATTCACATTATTAATCCTCTCTGCAGCTTCACAAGTCACGTCTAAAATCACTAAATTGCTGTATTGAACATTTGCACACCTGATACAACGTCTAACGTACATATTGTTATCGAAAAAGTGATTTGCTTAGTTATAAAACATAAACATAGCTCGTTGAAATTTGCACCAAAAAACAATCCACAAAGGATCCAAATGAAACCATTAATGAAAGACACATTCCACCTCAACTTCCCTTATAATCCATTGTCTATATTTATGGTAATATCCATCTTTACGTGAAGAGTCTCTTTTTGTACCATGCTCAGCTCAACTCAATCTTTCTCCGTTAGATCCTCTAGACCACCGAAGCGGCCTACTCACAAGGACTGTGTGTTCTTCTTCTCCAAGGCCGGTGTGAGTAAGACATTTAAATTAGTTATCCCTCGCAAGACTGCGGGCCCAGACGGTATCCCTAGCCGCGTCCTTAGAGCATGTGCAGACCAGCTGGCTGATGTGTTGACAGACATATTCAATCTCTCCCTATCCCAGTTTGCTGTCCCAACATGCTTCAAGATGGCGACTATTGATCCTGTACCCAAGAAGGCAAAGGTTACTGAACTAAATGACTATCCCCCCATAGCACCTACTTCTGTCATCATGAAGTGCTTTGAGAGACTAGTCAAGGATCATAGCACCTCCACCTTACCTGTCACCTTACCGCCCCAATAGGTCCACAGAAGATGTAATCACCATCACACTGCCCTATCCCATCTGAACAAGAGGAATGCCTATGTAAGAATGCTGTTCATTGACTACAGCTCAGCATTCAACACCATAGTACCCTCCAAGCTCATCATTAGGCTTGAGGCCCTGGGTTTCAACCCGCCCTGTGTGATTGGGTCCTGGACTTCCTGATGGTTCGCCCCCAGGTGGTGAAGGTAGGAAACAACATCTACACTTCGCTGATCCTCACCACTGGAGCCCCACAAGGGTGTGTGATCAGCCCCCTCCTGTACTCCCTGTTCACCCATGACTGTGTGGCCATGCACGCATCCAACTTGATCATCAAGTTGGCAGACAACATAACAGTAGTAGGCTTGATCATCAACAACAACAACGAGACAGCCCTGTAGGTATGGGGTGAGGGCACTGGGAGTGTGTTGTCAGGAAAACAACCTGTCACTCAATGTCAACAAAAGAAATGAGATGATCGTGGACTTCAGGAAACAGCCGAGGGGGCACCCCCCCTTTCCACATCGACGGGGCAGTAGTGGAGAAGATGGAATGTTTTAAGTTCATCGGCGTACACATCACAGACAAACTGAAATGGTCCACTCACACAGACAGTGTGGTGAAGAAGGCCTAACAGCGCCTCTTCAACCTCAGGAGGCTGAAGAAATTTGGCTTGCCACCTAAAACCGTCACAAACTGGTACAGATGCACAATTGAGAGCATTCTGTAACACCGCCTGGTACGTTGACTGCACCACCCACAACAGCAGGGCTCTCCAGAGGGTGGTGCGGTCTGCACAACACATCACTGTGGGCAAGCTACCTGCCTTTCAAGACACTTACAGCACCCGATTTCACAGGAAGTCCAAAAGATCATCAAGGACAACAACCACCCGATCCACTGCCTACCATCCAGAAGGCGAGGTCAGTACAGGTGCATCAAAGCTGGGGCCGAGAGACTGAACAATAGCTTCTATCTCAAGGCCATCAGACTGTTATACAGCCATCACTAACACAGAGAGGCTGCTGTCTAGATACAGACTTGAAATAATTTCCCCATCTAACAAATGGATCACTGGTCACTGTGTATTAGGTAGTTGTTGTGGAATTGTTAAATTGTTAAATTACTTCTTAGATATTGTTGCACTGTCAGAACTAGAAGCACAAGCACTTCGCTACACTTTCAATAATATCATCTAACCAAGTGTATGTGACCAATAAAATTTGATTTGATTTGAAAAACACAGTGCCTAAAGCGAGGTCCATAAAGAATGGGTTTACCGAGATCGGTATGGAAGAACTTAGCACTGACCTCAACCCCATTAAACACCTTTGGGATGAATTGGAATGCCGAATGCGAACCAAGCCTAATCGCCCAACATCAGACCTCACTAATGCTCTTGTGGCTGAATGGAAGCAAGACCCTGCAGCAATTTTCAAACATCTAGTGGAAAACCTTCACAGAAGAGTGGAGGCTGTTATAGCAGCAAAGGGGGGACCAACACCATATTAATATAAGGGCACAAGTCGAGACCCATATGCAGACACAGGAGGCAGATGGTTGAGCTCTAATATTTATTATAAGCCAAGGGGTAGGCAAAAGGCAGATCGGGTACAGGCGAGTGTTCATAAACCAGGTCAGACCGCCATATTCTCTGTGCCCAAGAACGCCAAGCTAACCTGCCGAATTGACTACCGCCTCGTAGCACTCACATCTGTGGGCATGAAATACTTCGAAAGGCTGATCATGGCTGACATGAACACCATCATCTCAGAAACCCTGAACCCGCTCCAATTCAAATACCACCCCAACAGATCAAAAGATGCCTGCCCTTTCCCACCTGGACAAAAGGAACACCTATGTGAGAATACTGTTCATTGAAAGGGCATTGAAGATGAAATGTGGCTGGGTCTTTCAGCATGACAATGATCCCAAACACAACGCCCGGGCAACGAAGGAGTGGCTTCGTAAGAAGCATTTCAAGGTCCTGGAGTGGCCTAGCCAGTCTCCAGATCTCAACCCCATAGAAAATCTTTGGAGGGAGTTGAAAGTCCGTGTTGCCCACCAACAGTCCCAAATCATCACTACTCTAGAGGAGATCTGCATGGAGGAATGGGCCAAAATACCAGCAACAGTGTGTGAAAACCTTGTGAAGACTTACAGAAAACGTTTGACCTCTGTCATTGTCAACAAAGGGTATATAACAAAGTATTGAGATAAACTTTCGTTATTGACCAAATACTTATTTTCCACCATAATTTGCAAATAAATTCATAAAAAATCCTACAATGTGATTTTCAGATTTTTTTTTCTCATTTTGTCTGTCATAGTTGAAGTGTACCTATGATGAAAATTACAGGCCTCTCATCTTTTTAAGTGGGAGAACTTGCACAATTGGTGGCTGACTAAATACTTTTTGTCCCACTGTATATACTAGGCGGTGTCAGAGGAAGGCCCAAAAAATTGTCAGAGACTCCAGTCACCCAAGTCATATACTGTCCTCTCAAGCCGGCAAGCAGTACTGGATCGCCAAGTCTAGGTCTAAAAGGCTCCTTAACAGCTTCTACCTCTAAGCCATAAAACGGCTGAACAATTAATAAAATGGCCACCCGGACTATTTACATTGACAGCCCCCCATCCCCCTACCCCTTTGTCTTTACACTGCTGCTACTTGCTGTTATTATCTATGCAGTCACTTTACCCCTGCCTACATGTACTAATGACATTGATTTTCGTCAGAAGTGTGTACATGGGGTCATTAACTTGCCTCATTGCCAATAGTGGCTTCAGCTGACGGGAAGAGATGGCCACTGGCTTGTTGGACAAACATGTCAACGAATAACCCCTGTCAATAGATTTCTTAAATTATTTTCAGCTTCATGATTGTCCAACATTAAATAAAGGGCCTCTGATTCTAATTTAATTTAATCAATTTAATTTAATAAAATCTAATTTACTCTAATCAAATCTAGTCTACTCTAATCTAGACAAATCTACTCTAATCTACTCTAATCTAAACTAATCTACTCTAATACAATGTACTCTAATCTAAACAAATCTACTCTAATCTACTCTAATCTACTCTAATCTAAACTAATCTACTCTAATACAATGTACTCTAATCTAAACAAATCTACTCTAATCTACTCTAATCTACTCTAATCTACTCTAATCCAATCTACTCTAATCTAGACAAATCTACTCTAATCTACTCTAATCTAAACTACTCTAATACAATGTACTCTAATCTAAACAAATCTACTCTAATCTACTCTAATCTACTCTAATCCAATCTACTCTAATCTACTCTAATCTACTCCAATCTACTCTAATCTACTCTAATCTACTCTAATCTAATCTACTCTAATCTAAACAAATCTACTCTAATCCAATCTACTCTAATCTAATATTTATTATATTAATTGTTCCCTGGAATATTATCCCATACACCATCAAGCCTTCTCATCCCACTGGACACCGACGCCAAATCTTTTCCACGTGGGTTCAATTTAATTTCCATGACATGGAAACAACGTTGATTCAACCAGTGTGTGCTCAGTGTGAAGTTAGTGGTGCTGGGGATGACATGATCAAAGTTCACTATAAAGAAACATAACGTATATTTGTTACAATATCAAAGCAGCCAGACAATATCTAGTGTGAGCGGACCAAGTAATTGGGGGTCACTCTAAAGCGGGAAGGTGGAATAAACGAGTCAGGAGTAGGTTTTATTGATTGAACACAGTTCTCTATTGAGGGCATTTGGTCAACACTAACACTCCAACATAATCAATGAAAATCTTCTAAGGAAAAACATACATCTTCTCCAGATGAAACAGGAACACAATAGGATTATCTTTAAACTACAACAAAAAGTCACGGGATTGTCACCGCCTTAGTGGTTCTTCCTGGATAGCTCCTCTCTCTCGGTGGCCATCTTCCAGAGATAGTTTCCCCCCCTGTCTGCTGGTTCCATTCTCTCTCTTATAGGGGAAGGAGAGTATGTCATTAGTACTGTCAGCTGTGCTTAATTGCCTCTGGTTACCTTGTCTCTCATGCCTTGTTGGGCTACTATCCATGAGCCCAGCCTGCCCTCTGGTGGTCCTTCCACACTAGTAAAATGTCCTTGTGGTCCTTGCCAAGTATTTCAACTGCATCATCGTTACTGAGTGTCATAGATGTGTTCTTTGCATTCTACACATTGAGGCAGGAATATTGACCTTCAATTCTCATATGCAAGAAAAAGTTAAATGTAACATTGTGTGTTTTGTTTAGTTGGTAGGTTAATGTGAGGTAAACCCTGGCATGCTCTCAAGGTGTAGAAGTCAATAAAACATCAACTTTAAATCGATTTTGACCCTCCCCTTTTGCCCCTGGATAATACGGCTTGACGGGAAAGGGTTGTCTTGCTGGAACAAACATAGCTATGTCAATAGACAGTAAACAGACAGGTTTATGTGAGGTTTATGTCAGTACACATTTGTTCAGCATATTTGGTGATTCATCAATGACCTTACAAATGGAGCTTATCATCATTACAATCAACATTCAAAGTATTTGCTACCTGTCTAAATGTCTTTCTATCTCTAAATCTATGCTCTTCAGATTAGATATGTCTCTGTATGGCTGACCAAATGATTTGCACTTTTAAATTTGTTTTGATTTGCTCAAATTAGTTAATAGACTGAACCAATGCAGTTCCTACATTGAGCATTTTCCTCAGTGTTTCCCCTCCCTGCAATGTAGGTTTGATTGAATTCTAGTATTTAGGTCAGTTCCCCTGGACAGTGGTTCTCTTCACTGCTCCCTGGGGGCTGGAACGCTGTAGACAAACATTAACTTTGGGATAGACACTCTATATTTATGTTCTACTCCTTCCATTTTTACTGCATCTACCATTTGATCAACATGAAATCATCTCTGACTCTGCTGTGTCTGGTGGTATGGGTGAATGTGGATGCTTCATCAGCTCAGACTGGTAAGGATGTGTTTTCAATCACTTTCTCACATGCTTGCAGTGCCCACATTGTGTTAGTATTCATCAGTTGCTGGGGGGGGGGTGAAGGTTCTATCTGCTAAAAGAAGATTCTGAGATAATTGGTTTTAAAACTCCAAACCCTCATTGGTTTGAATGGTGTTAGCAAATTAGAGTATTTAGAGTACTATATAGGTAGAGAACATTGAACAGAACAAGGCTGTGTCAATAACAACATAGAACATTGTAGTGCCAAGCTCTCTGTTTGTCTTAAGGTTTTTCCTCTGCTCCTCTGTCAGTGTGCAGTGGACCTCTTCCAAATGTGCCCGATGCCAGGGTCACTGAGGAAAGCATAAAAAATGAGTACAAAGAGGACGACATTGTCCTTTTTTCCTGCAACTTTGGCTTTGTACCAGCAGGCAGAATAAGTTATCAGTGTAAGAAGAATAAGTGGGTGGTGGTCCGTCAGGGGAAATGCAAGCGTAAGTATTTCTTTCAATGTTATAGATTCAATATTGTTGTTATACATTTGACATTTTAGTCATTTAAGCACACGTTCTTATCCAGAGTGACTTATTGTTCGTGCATTTATTTTAAAGGGATAGTTTGGGATTTTGTCAATGAGGGGAAGTAGATAATGGGCCTCACTGCCAAAATCCCAAACTATCCATTTAAGATAGCGAAGTGAGACAACCACATTATCAGTGCTAGTATTTTCATTTTTCCTCAACAAAATAGCTATAGTAGCAGTTATGATTAGCATAACCCCATAATAGCTTAGTTAAACACTCTAAAAGATCTGTTAACATATCACTTTCTTACAAACTCTATCATGATCTTGTTTTCCTGTGGTTTCCTGACATTTAGCTAAACCATGTGAGCTCCCTGATGAAACTGCCAATGGCCACTACAGCATCCACGTTGGAGATGACTTTGTCTTTGGAACCACTATCAAATACACTTGCAATGACGGGCAAGTTTTTTTTTTAAAGATTGAATTTCGTTATTATTTATGATATATTTTTTGGTTAATATCCCCCACTCCAATAGCCCTGTGTCCTCCCATTCCAGCCTGCCTAGTATGGGTTGAATCCAGCCCATCTAGTATGGGGCTGAATCCAGCCTGTATAGTACAGGGCTGAATCCAGCCCGTCTAGTATGGGGTTGAATCCAGCCCATCTAGTACGGGGCTGAATCCAGCCTGTATAGTACAGGGCTGAATCCAGCCCGTCTAGTATGGGGTTGAATCCAGCCCATCTAGTATGAGGTTGAATCCAGCCTGTCCAGTACGGGGCTGAATCCAGCCCATCTAGTATGGGGTTGAATCCAGCCTGTCTAGTACGGGGCTGAATCCAGCCTGTCTAGTACGGGGCTGAATCCATCCCATCTAGTATGGGGTTGAATCCAGCCCGCCTAGTACGGGGCTGAATCCAGCAGATCTAGTATGGGGTTGAATCCAGCCCGTCTAGAAAGGGGCTGAATCCAGCCCGTCTAGTACGGGGCTGAATCCAGCCCATCTAGTATGGGGTTGAATCCAGCCTGTCTAGTACGGGGCTGAATCCAGCCCATCTAGTATGGGATTGAATCCAGCCTGTCTAGTACGGGGCTGAATCCAGCCCATCTAGTATGGGGTTGAATCCAGCCTGTCTAGTACGGGGCTGAATCCAGCCTGTCTAGTACGGGGCTGAATCCAGCCTGTCTAGTAAGGGGCTGAATCCAGCCCATCTAGTACGGGGCTGAATCCAGCCTGTCTAGTACGGGGCTGAATCCAGCCTGTCTAGTACGGGGCTGAATCCAGCCTGTCTAGTATGGGGTTGAATCCAGCCTGTCTAGTACGGGGCTGAATCCAGCCCATCTAGTACGGGGCTGAATCCAGCCCATCTAGTACGGGGCTGAATCCAGCCTGTCTAGTACGGGGCTGAATCCAGCCTGTCTAGTATGGGGTTGAATCCAGCCTGTCTAGTACGGGGCTGAATCCAGCCCATCTAGTACGGTGCTGAATCCAGCCTGTCTAGTACGGGGCTGAATCCAGCCTGTCTAGTACGGGGTTGAATCCAGCCTGTCTAGTATGGGGCTGAATCCAGCCTGTCTAGTACGGGGCTGAATCCAGCCTGTCTAGTACGGGGCTGAACTTAGAACACTGCTAATGATGTCACAGACTTAATAATACCACCTAATCACTTTACTAATGTCTGTAGTTATCAGATTGTGAGCAAAATGGACAACAGAACCTGTATGGTGGCAGGATGGAGCAACCACCTGCCCTTATGTGAAGGTAACCATGTAGTCATTGAATATTATAAACTGGGTAGTTCGGCTCATGGATGCTAATTGGCTTAAATCTGTGATATATCGTACCGTTTACCATGGGTATGACCCCCTCAATAACTTTTTACTGATCTAACGTTAGTAACCAGTTTATAATAGCAAAAAGGCACATCTGAGGTTTGTGGTATATGGCCAATATACCACGGCTAATAGAAGTATCCAGGCTCGCTGTGTTACATCGTGTCTAAGAACAGCCCTTAGCCGTGGTATATTGGCCATATATCACACCCCCTCAGGACTTATTGCTTAATTATAGTATATACAGAATAACATCTTACTTACTTTTTACAATGCACATTACACTGTAACTCAGAGGGTTCATGAAGTTATAGACTGTACAACACCCTGCAATATGATCTTTCTCCGTAGTGGTGAGTTGTGTCCCCGAGGCTACAGATGGACGGGTGGTTGTGAGCGGTCTGCCAGATGATGATGGTGTTATACAGTACGGTCATGAGCTCAAGTTCAGCTGCCCCAACCCAGCACACCAGCTGAAGGGAAACCCACAGGTAGTGTGTGCCGCGGGGGGGATGTGGAACAACCATTTCCCAACCTGTGAAGGTAAACATTTCACTTTAGCCAAAACTAAGCAAATCATTTTATCGACAACAATATGTACCTTCAGAAGTTACATCAGGTTTGCAAATGTGCTATACAGCAGTGATTTTTCTATTTTTTCCCTCCATAATAGATGTGACTTGTGAAGCTGCAGAGAAGATTAAGAATGTGAACGTGATAGGAATTCCCCAAAACAACAACATGAAGTATGGACACAGGCTACAGTTTGAGTGTAGCAACTCTAAACACATTCTGAAGGGGAAATCAGAGGTCACCTGCTCAGTCAATGGACAGTGGAGTCACTCCATTCCAAATTGTTATGGTAAATGGTTTTTTTATTGATTTGACACATTGTTCCACTTCCCAATCAAGTTACTTGTTTTAAGTAGATTTACAATTATCTCCAACTCACAAAAAACGTAGCAAAATAACGCATTTTGGAAAAGCCAGGAACGTTTTCTGGAATACTTTTCTTGCTTGGAAAATAGCAGCTTGGTACATTTCATCACTAGTATTTCTCTGATGTCACCCATGTCTTCCTAGAGCCCAAGGATTTCTGTGGACCACCTCCACATGTCAATAACGGAGACAGAGACAGAACCAGAGAACGCTACAGAAATGGAGAATCAGTTCAATATGTCTGCCAGAAATACTACATCCTTGATCCCCCTTCAGCTTACAAGACGTGTCGTGACGGGATCTGGACACGACCGATAACCTGTCTGAGTAAGTTCTCTCTAAAATAACTTTGGCCCAGTTCCTACCCAATCGTATGCTAACTCCCCCTTAACGATCGGTAAGGATGAATTCCAGGAATAGAAATCAAGATCAATTGATTAATTACTATTTAAAAATGCATTCTGAGTTGAAATGTAACTGTTGAACCATGCTCCTGAGGCATTGACAAGTGACATTCCTCAAGGATCTATGGGTATAGTGATATCATTCATTAAAATGAAAAACAACTCATTTTCAGTGGCCCTTGAAGGACACATTCACACACTGATTCCTGTACCATCTTCTCATTTCAGAACCCTGCACTGTGGATGAAGAGCTGATGAACACACAGAACATCCAATTTAAATATCCTCCGGAAGATCAAAAAGTCTATGCCACACATGGAGATCATACCACTTTTAAGTGTACTGGTCATCTTAGACTGAGCCCAGGTAGTGTTGGTTTTCATCAGCAGTGTATAAATGGGGTCATGAACTTGCCTCATTGCCAATAGTGGCTTCGTTGTACGCGAAGAGATGGCCACTTGCTTGTTGGGCAAACATGTCAATGAATAACCCCTGTCAATAGTTTGCTGAAATTATTTTCAGATTCATTGTCTGAATAAATGTATGGTATTTCATGATTGTCCAACATGAAATAAAGTGCTGCTGGTTCAAATCTATTCATCTACTTTGATTATTTTAATTGTTCCATGGAATAATATGATCACACACACACAACCAAGCTTTCTCAAGTTAGTGGTGCTGGGAATGAAATTCTCAAAGTTCACTATAAAGATTCACAAAGTATTGTTTTACAATATCTTAGCAACCAGACAAATGTTTATGTGATGTTCAACTGCATCATCATCACATAGTGTCTTGATGACGTGTTCCTTCCTGTTGTTTGCATCCTGATAATTTAAGCAGGAATCTTGTCCTTCAAATCTCATATGCAAGAAAACTTTTAATGTCATGGCAGTACAGACATACTCCCAAAGTGCAGAAATAGATTGTGTCCCTCCCCTTTTGCCCCTAGAAAACATGGCTTGACGGGTAAAGGAGGCACTGGCTTGCTGGAACAAACATTAGCCATGTCAATATACAGGGAACAAGGTTTATGTACAGTAAGGGTTATGTTAGTCCAGGTTTTGTGATTGGATAATGACACAATGTTTCAATGGATCTTATCCACATTCTAACTACAGTATGTGATACCTGTACCACTCAATGCTAATTCAGATCTTAATTTAGGCACATCAGATTACTGTAGAAATGTCTCTCTCATGTAGCTGAACAATAGTGGAAGCCCGAGAACACAAGTTATTTATTCTGACATCTAACATAGTGGTCTTAAAAATACTACAAATTAAAATCATTCAAATTAAAATGAGTTGTTTTCTGACCTATTATTAATAGACTGAACCAACACAGTTCCTACATTGGGTATTTTCACAAGAACTGTTCTTTAAAAAAAAAAAAAAAAATGTAAGGGTTGGATCAGCTTAATATTGCGGAAAGATTGCTGCTTTCATCAATATAATAGTCTGCATCATTTCCAATCCCACATATAATTTTTGGGTAAATATATATATCCATATACATACACGTATGCATACATATTCACATATATACAGTGGGGAGAACAAGTATTTGATACACTGCCGATTTTGCAGGTTTTCCTACTTACAAAGCATGTAAATGTCTCTAATTTTTATCATAGGTACACTTCATCTGTGAGAGACGGAAATGATTTTTAAGTAATTAATTAGCATTTTATTGCATGACATAAATATTTGATACATCAGAAAAGCAGAACTTAATATTTGGTACAGAAACTTTTGTTTGCAATTACAGAGATCATATGTTTCCTGTAGTTGTTGACCAGGTTTACACACACTGCAGCAGGGATTTTGGCCCACTCCTCCATACAGACCTTCTCCAGATCCTTCAGGTTTCGGGGCTGTCGCCGGGCAATATGGACTTTCAGCTCCCTCCAAAGATTTTCTATTGGGTTCAGGTCTGGAGACTCCAGGATCTTGAGGTGCTTCTTACGGAGCCACTCCTTAGTTGCCCTGGCTGTGTGTTTCGGGTCGTTGTCATGCTGGAAGAACCAGCCGTGACCCATCTTCAATGGTCTTACTGAGGGAAGGAGTTTGTTGGCCAAGATCTCGTGATACATGGCCCATCGATCCTCCCTTCAATACGGTGCAGTCGTCCTGTCCCCTTTGCAGAAAAGCTTCCCCAAAGAATGATGTTTCCACCTCCATGCTTCACGATTGGGATGGTGTTCTTGGGGTTGTACTCATCCTTCTTCTTCCTCCAAACACGGAAAGTTTAGACCAAAAAGCTCTATTTTTGTCTCATCAGACCACATGACCTTCTCCCATTCCTCCTCTGGATCATCCAGATGGTCATTGGCAAACTTCAGACGGGCCTGGACTTACGCTTGCTTGAGCAGGGGGACCTTGCGTGCGCTGCAGGATTTTAATCTATGACGGCATAGTGTGTTACCAATGGTTTTCTTTGAGACTGTGGTCCCAGCTCTCTTCAGGTCATTCACCAGGTCCTGCCGTGTAGTTCTGGGCTGATCCCTCACCTTCCTCGTGATCATTGATGCCCCACGAGGTGAGATCTTGCATGGAGCCCCAGACCGAGTGTGATTGACCGTCATCTTGAACTTCTTCCATTTTCTAATAATTGCGCCAACAGTTGTTGCCTTCTCACCAAGCTGCTTGCCTATTGTCCTGTAGCCCATCCCAGCCTTGTGCAGGTCTACAATTTTATCTCTGATGTCCTTACACAGCTCTCTGATCTTGGCCATTGTGGAGCGGTTGGAGTCTGTTTGATTGAGTGTGTGGACAGGTGTATTTTATACAGATAACGAATTCAAACAGGTGCAGTTAATACAATTAATGGGTGGTGAACAGGAGGGCTTCTTAAAGAAAAACAAACAGGTTTGTGAGAGACGGAATTCTTACTGGTTGGTAGGTGATCAAATACTTATGTCATGCAATAAAATGCTAATTAATTACTTAAAAATCATACAATGTGATTTTCTGGATTTTTGTTTTAGATTCCGTCTCTCACAGTTGAAGTGTACCTATGATAAAAACCTCTACATGCTTTGTAAGTAGGAAAACCTGCAAAATCGGCAGTGTATCAAATACTTGTTCTCCCCACTGTACATACACATACCTATATAGATATACATACTTTTTTAAAGAATATATGTTTATTATTCCTTGCAAACCCTACCACCCTTCCCCCAATTGGAGTAAACTAATAAAAAGTTAGGCTTCTACCTTCAGTTTATACATCTCATACACATTTTACAGACACAATCTTTTACAATAGTTATATTTTGTTTGTTTTTAGTCCTTCCTCTATTTCTGATGTCCATCCAGTTTGATTCCTATTTGTAACTGTGCTATTTCACAAATTTATGAACCTATATCCATTTACAGACCTCGAATGTTTTATATTGGCTATCATGTTATAAGTCCCACCCTTACTAGACAAAATTTGAAGTTTTGAATCTGGCGTTGTTTTGCGTATCAATTCATAAACCATGTGCCATGGAATGGGTACATCGAAAATCTCTTCACAACTATTTTGCAATTTATATGGCACAGCTGTCAGTTTTTTGGTCCTTAAATGAAATTGGTATATGCTTTTATTTATCACACTTTTCGTTAAACATTTATGTTCTTTAATACAGGGCTGACATACAAGTTCCTTACTTTTTTCCCTTCTACTTGCCTCTTCCATTTTTGTGGTAATGCTGCAATTAATTGGTTGTAATTTTGGGTAGAGCAGACATTTCCATATGCCTGTTTTAGCTGCATGTGTGACATAACTCCACCAGTCCTATTTATGATATCATTCACAAAAATTATACCTGTGTTTTTACTGCAGTGAAGGTTTGATTAAATTCTCTATATTGGAGTTTTCCAGTATTTTGCGTCAGTCCCCCTGGACAGTGGTTCTCTTCAGTGCTCCCTGGGGGCTGGAACTCTGTAGACAAACATTAACCTTGGGGTAGACACTCTATATTTATGTTCTACTCCTTCCATTTTTACTGCATCTACCATTTGATCAACATGAAATCATCTCTGACTCTGCTGTGTCTGGTGGTATGGGTGAATGTGGATGCTTCATCAGCTCAGACTGGTAAGGATGTGTTTTCCTTCACTTTCTCACATGCTTGTAGTGCCCACATTGTGTTAGTATCCACCAATTGCTCTGTAAGACTGACTAGACTGTACAAAGTGAGCAAACGTAACTGATGTGTTTACTTTGCTACGTTTAGCTACTATTGTACATCATCATAGGGAAACAGCACATTACTCTTCTGATACGCAGGGAAAGTGACGACAATTTCTGCCTTCAATTCCATATTCACTTTTTATGTTTTTGACAGGACTTCAGGAATATAAACTCAGCAAAAAAAGAAACGTCCTCTCACTGTCCACTGCGTTTATTTTCAGCAAACTTAACGTGTAAATATTTGTATGAACATAACAAGATTCAACAACTGAGATATAAACTGAACAAATCCCACAGACATGTGACAAACAAAAATTGAATAATGTGTCTGTGAACAAAGGGGGGGTCAAAATCTAAAGTAACATTCAGTATCTGGTGTGGCCAATGACAAGTGATACTGACCCGAGAAATAGTTTGTCAGCTTCAATGTGCATTTGTTAGGTTAACATCTGTAAATCTTATTCTGTTGTACTGTAGCCTTGTAAAGACTCATGGAGACAACGTGTCGTCTGTTTTGGAAAACTTTATTGTCTGGATAAGGTCAATCACGATCATAACAATACCACTTGTCCACTTATATTACACCTTCAGGTAATGAATCACACAGCTGGGAGATACAGGAGAATATTCACACATTATAGAGCGTGCCGGTCTAATCCTGAATGCTGATTGGTTAAGACCGCATTCCAGCTGCTTATTCCACAAGCTACTACTGGCTAAATCTATGATGTTAAAATGCCTATTTACTCTGTTTCAACTGACTGCGCAATCCACTGTCTCATCAGCCCAGCCAGGCAATTTATAAACTTGATAGAAGGATATTCACACAATCACATCACTTTGTACTAATATAACAAATGTACCATTTTAGTCTAGCTTTAGATAGCTGTACTGTTATTATAGTGAAGCTGAGAAAGATACTGTTATTTTGTTTCAATGATGATACAATGTCAAATGTTGAAAAGACACGTATTCCATTACTGGATGGCTCACATTTCTTCTAAATCTAAATTAAACAAGTGACAGACACCACAAAAGCAAATGGGTCTTCTCCTTGCCTAAAAAGGCGGCTTTGTACGGATTCTTGAAATTGATGGAGGGAACATCATGACTCTGTAGGAATGAAATCACATGACAAGATAATCAGTCGGTTGAGAAATACTGCTGATCACGACTACTATAGAGGAGAATCTGAGGAGTAATACTGCTGATCACTACTACTATAGAGGAGAATCTGTGGAGCAATCTGGCTGATCATTACTATTATAGATCAGAGTCTGTGGAGTAATACGGCTGATCATTACTATTATAGATCAGAGTCTGTGGAGTAATACTGCTGATCACTAATAATATAGATCAGTCTGTTGAGTAATCCGGCTGATCACTAATATTATATATCAGTCTGTGGAGTAATACTGCTGATTGCTCCGACTATAGATCAGTCTGTGGCGTAATACTGCTGATTGCTCCGACTATAGATCAGTCTGTGGAGTAATACTGCTGATCACTAATACTATAGATAAGTCTGTGGAGTAATACTGCTGATCACTCCTACTATAGATCAGTCTGTGGTGTAATACTGCTGATTGCTCCGACTATAGAGGAGAGTAGACAGTGTTTAACCATGTGAACTTTCACTGTGTTTTAATGATTAGAGAAATGACTCCTGCTTGCTGTGATGTTATACTCCATGTTTCTGTTTTGCTTCACTGATAACCCCATCACATACTATTCATATTACTGTTTATATCATTGAATACAATACTGTTTACAATACTGTTCATTATACTTTTCATAACTGTTAATAATACTGTTCATAACTGTTTCTAATACTGTTCGTAATACTGTTCATAATACCTTTTATTATACTTTCATAACTGTTCGAAAGGTTTGTGTGATTATAAGACATGCCACTCTCCTTGTTAATTTAACTTACCCATTATGTTCATCATCTACCTATGAATAACGATGGCTACCTAAAAAGCAAAGAACAAATGATTTTGGTTATACAGTCAGAAGGTTACACATAGTGGCCTCATTGAATATGATCAAACAGGTGGATTGATTTTCATAAAAAAAGGTTTAGATTAAAATGAGAAAATACTATCCATTTACTGCTATTGTATATTGTCAATCCTGTTGTCTAGTCACTTTACCCCTACCTACAGTATACTGATGCTTCTGTGTATTATCTCTCCTTTTGCCTAGTCACTTTACCCCTTCCTACGTGGACATAACTACCTCAATTGCCTCGTATCCCTGCACGTCGACGTTGTACAATTGCTCCCTGTATAAAGCCATGTTATTTTTTACTTGTTTTATCGTTATTTGTTATTAACTTTGTACTCCATTTGTCACTTTCTATTTTCATTCAACTTTTTATCTTTAAATCTACATTGTTGAAAAATGACCCGGAAGTAAGCATTTCACTGTTAGCCTACACCTGTTGTTTACCAATCATGTGACAAATCAAATGTGTTTTGATTTGAGTATGAACATACGTTCACAATCTGTAGAAGATGACCACTTTCCGTCCTCTTTGCATGTTATTGTATTTTCAGTGTTACTTGAGAAAAAGTTCCAGAATCCTGAGGTACAGGTCACCGTTACACGTTCATCAGGCAAGAACAGATTTCTGTCAGCAGGTGTGTAACTGGTTCCTCTTGTTGGTGGCAATGACAACGCACATTTAGCAAATGCTGCTTAGAGACAAAACAATTACAGAAAAACATTATATTAGTATCTTGCTTGAAGTCAAAGAGATGAGTTACCCTGCTGTCTTAAAGGGGCATTCTGCAATAATCAACAATAAAAAAGCGCTCACCCCGCAAAGTTAAGCAAAGTTGATATTTATCCCTCTCAGCAAAAATCTTTTTCAAAGGTCAACTGCCCTTTAGAACCAGCTTCTCTACTAAAAGGCCTATATATCATCAATATGAGTAAGAAGCATTAATTATAGTGTCAAAATTGACTACAAAGTGTATATACTATCATTTTGGTAATGAAGTCAGTCTTGTCCAAAACGTGTTTGGTATGTGACTGCATCAGGATTCTCTTGAGGGCTTGGTTTGCATTACAATTAATGGTGTGTTCAAAACAAATGGGAACTTGGAACTCGTATATCTCAGACTTTCCGACTTCAGTGCGATCAAAACAACTGGGAACTCGGCCACTGCACTTGAACTGCTTCGCCAGACAAGATGTGTGGTTAGTATTTGCCCTTGCTCGGGAAATACCTACTCTAGAGATGGGCTTCCATAAAGTTGTGGCAGATGGCCAGGATATGGATTAATGTTACACCTGACTAGTTTCTACTTGCGCTGTCAACCGTCAAGAGACTGGTGTGTTGTTGTTAAGTAAAGTAGCTAGCTCCATTTTGTTTATAGCTTGTTAGCTAGGTAGCTACATGCTATCAGTTGATAGGCTATGCCACTATGATAAATGGCTGTGATATAACTAGTTAAATACATAGTCTCTACCTAACGTGTGATGTGAGAGGAAGATTTGCATAGCTAACATTGCACCTGAAGACAGGGTTGATCCCTGCTAGCTACCGTTAGCTAGCTCATAATCTAGCAAACCTGATGCCATGTATGATACATGTTGCCAGCTTGCTTTCAACAGTGTTTCAACTCAAACTGGCTAGCTTCTGTCCTTGTTTGTTGTGATTGAATGGCAAAGACACACCCAAGAAACATCCACATCAAACCACAACTCCAAGACAACTCTCGTTTGACTTCAGTCATAGGTGCTAAAATTCCTAATGAGCTTTGATGAAAAATTAGGCCAAATCAGTGAATTCTCCCTTTAAAACTGTAATGAGGGTGTGTGTTTCTGGAAGTCAATCAACTATTCTGGACAAGCAGAAAATAAATGAGAAGGAGGAGTCTACCGTATCCGTAGACAACTTCACCATTCATTTTCTATATTCAGGATTCAGCCAAACATCGTTTTAAGCAACCTTTTGGTTACTGGCCCAACGCAATAACCACTTGGCTATCTGCCACCCTGATTATATTTCAGTCCCTGGGCCATGCACGCTGGCACAGTGTGGCCAGGTGTCACAACTGGCAGTGTCTGGGAGACCCATCAGGCATCGCACAATTGGCCCAGCATCGTCCGGGATAGGAGAGGGTTTGGCATGCCGAGATCCATCTCGCTCTAGCGACTTGTTATGCTCGCTCTAGCGACTCCTGTGGTGGGCCAGGCGCATGCACGCTGACACAGTATCGCCAGGTGTACGCTGTTTCTTCTGACACATTGGTGCAGCTGGCTTCCGGGTTAAGTGGACATTGTGTCAAGAAGCAGTGTGGCTTCACTGGGTTGTGTTTCGGAGGACGCGCGGCTCTCGACCTTTGTCTCTCCCGAGTCCGTACGGGAGTTGCAACGATGGGACAAGACTATAACTACAAATTGGATACCATGAAATTGGGGAGACAAAAGGAATAAAAAATGTTTTTTTAAATTTAATTAAAGGGCCCGGGAGAGGGATGCGGCCCGGGGGTCGTACTTTGCCCCCCTTGACTTACCGTTACATTATTTTATGGGACTGAAACATAATTGGGGCGGCAGATAGCCTAGTGGTTAGCGCGTTGGGGCAGTAACTGAAAGGTTGCTGGATCGAATCCCAGAGCTGACAAGTAAACAATCTGTCATTCTGCCCCTGAACAAGGCAGTTAACCCACTGTTCCCCGGTAGGCCTTCATTTTAAATAAGAATTTGTTCTTAACTGACTTGCCTGATTCATTTTTAAATGTGAATATTTTTTTTCTGGTAACTACCTTGTACCAAGATAACGGTACCCAGTGGTATGGGTTCAAATTAATCAATTATTTATAGCTAATAATTGTCTAATTACCATATGTTCATGTAAATACCTGGTACTTTCTGTACTTTAAAATACAGTCCTACAGACTTACCTTGACACTCGATTGTCTTACTCCACTCTCCGTTCTTGCAAGTTGCTTTTCCTCTTGAGCCTGTGTTTGGGCCGCTAAGGCATCCATAATCTATTTTGTCCCCATTTTCATATCTCTCTCGGTCAGGAATCAGCAGCATTCTGGTGTCTGCACCCTCAGGTTTACTACAGTAATCTGCAAGTGAAGCACAGACATGGACAAATACCCTCCTCCATACACTCTTTTGGCTCCTCCATTTCCACAACATCTTGTAAAAACAGTGTAACGTGTTACTCTGTGTGGAAATATCAATCCAATTGCAAGGTTCGACATTAAAGCTTGTACATGACAAGTGAAAATCAAAATAGTCGGGCAAGCAAAATATAGACTTAAGTTGTTCGAATGGAAGTAAAAAAATAAAAATAATAACATCAAACAATTACTCAGATCAGAATTGAGTCAAAGTGTCCTCCGGATGTGATGTGTTGCGCACTGTTCTCACAATTTGGTGCTGCAGCATATCCTAGTGGGTAGAGCGTTGGACTAGTAACCGAAAGGTTGCAAGATTGAATCCCCGAGCTGACAAGGTAAAAATCAGTCGTTCTGCCCCTGAACAAGGCAGTAAACCCACTGTTCCTTGGCAGTCATTGAAAATAAGAATTTGTTCTTACCTAGTTAAAAAAAAGTTCAAATAAAAATAAAGCACATCAGAATATAATGATTGTATTGCATTGAGAGCCACGAGCAGTTTTTCACTATATTCGGAAAGTATTCAAACCCCTTGACTTTTTCCATATTTTGTTAAGTTACAGCCTTATTCTAAAATGTATTCAATCGTTTTTTTCCCTCATCAATATAGGTACTATCTTGTCTCATCGCTACAACTCCCGTACGGGAGAGACGAAGGTTGAAAGTCATGCGTCCTCCGATAAACAACCCAACCAAGCCGCACTGCTTCTTAACACAGCACCATCCAACCCGGAAGCCAGCCGCACCAATGTGTCGGAGGAAACACCGTGTACCTGGCAACCTTGGTTAGCGTGCACGATGAGACACGATAAGACAAGGATTTCCCTACAGACGACGCTAGGCCAATTGTGCAATGCCCCACGGACCTCCCGGTCACGGCCGGTTACAACCGGTTACAACAGAGCCTGGGCGCGAACCCAGAGTCTCTGGTGGCACAGCTGGCACTGCAGTACAGTGCCCTTAACCACTGCGCCACCCGGGAGGCCTGGTTTCTCCTTCTTTATCCTGACTAGTTTCCCAGTCCCTGCCGCTGAAAAACATCCCCCACAGCTTGATGCTGCCGTCCTAGGCTTCACCGTAGGGATAGTGCCAGGTTTCCTCAAGATGTGACGCTTGGTATTCAGTCCAAAGAGTTCAGTCTTGGTTTCATCAGACCACAGAATCTTGTCTCTCATGGTCTGAAAGTCCTTTAGGTGCCTTGTCCTTCTGGAAGGTTCTCCCATCTCCACAGATGAACTTTGGAGCTCTGTCAGACTGACCATCGGGTTCTTGGTCACCTCCCCGACCAAGGCCCTTCTCCCCCGATTACTCAGTTTGGCCGGGCGGCCAGCTCTAAGAAGAGTCTTGGTCTTTCCAAACTTCTCCCACTTAATAATGTGGAGGCTACTGTATTCTTGGGGAGCTTCAATGTTCGAGACATTTTTTGATACCCTTCCCAAGATCTGTGCCTCGACACAATCCTGTCTCAGATCTCTACGGACACACATGTCTTGGTTTTTGCTCTGACATGCACTGTCAACAGTGGGACCTTATTTAGAAAGGTGTGTGCCTTTCCAAATCATGTACAATAAATTTAATTTACCACAGGTGGACTTCAATCAAATTGTTGAAACATCTCAAGGATGATCAATGGAAAAAGGATTTTGAGTCTCATATGTAAGTAAGGTATTTATGTTTTTTGTTTTAAACAAATGTTCCCAAATTTCTAGAAATCTCTTATCCCTTTGGCATTGTGCGGTATTGCGTGTAGATTTGTTTATTTAAACCATTTTAGAATAAGGCTGTAACGTAACAAAATGTGGAAAACTTCTACGGCTATGAATACTTTCCGAATGCACTGTAGTGTACTTAGTGAGTTATTTGCTCAGTTTGAGCAATTATTTTGTCTGCAAATAGGTTTCTTAAGGGCATGAAACGTCAAGGGGGATGTTGCTCCAGGAGAGAGAGCAACATTCAATATGTAATTGAGGGAAAAGCTGTTTTTTAAACAATTATTTTTAAAGAGAGTGGAGTTCCAGCTTTCTGTGAGTTTAGCACATATTCTCAACATTAAATAATAAGGAAATGCTACCACTTTACAAACAGAGAATGTAATTGAGATGATGCACAAGTGGAACAGAGTGGAGCGTGCTGTTTGTAGTGAATATATACTCTATATAGGTCTACCAACGGACAGTTTTTGTTGGACATTACATTCACTGTTAGATCAATTACATTGCTATCTAGCAACAACATCAATAACAACAACAATAATATTACCCAGCTCTAGACAGATGGTATTCTACAGTTTTGTCTCATTCTCTGTATGGTAATAATAATGATACTAATGTATTTCATTTTGTAATGTGTCTTCTTGCATCATACAACACAATTTGGACTTGAGCTTTCAAACAAGTCAAAAATCTGTCTTACTTTTCCAAAGGACAAGTGGGAAATAAAGTTCATGTCAAGCCCTGAAATGTAGTAAACGCAATAAGCACTTCAATGTTTACAGTACTATAGTAATGCCATAGACATTAAACACACAAGAAGAAAGAGCATCCCCACCCCTGTTTTGGTTAAAAGCTGAGGGATGAAATGTTACCACTCTCAAATTCATAGACATAGCTATGGATACAAGGATAGACCATCCATGATATCAACATTATACTTTGAACCATCTATTGAGGCTATATAGTGTTTGTTTACATTTACTTTGTTTACAAACAACGGAGTAAAACAATCTTATATTTTGGGTTATGATGAGGTTCGACAGTTGAACTGAGCTCAGGAGTCATTTATAAGTTATGTTCTTCAAGAATCATTTGGTACATGTAATTCATTTAGAAGTCCAACAATGGGTGTAGCAACTGCAGATTTCCCTTTTAAACTGACCTTTGCCCTTGATGGTCTTATCCCACTCTCCGTTCTTACAAGTTGCAAGACATCCATACTCCACTTGGTCCCCATTTTCATAACGTTCTCGATCAGGAATCGGCAGCATTCTCCTCCCTTCACCCTCAGGCTTACCACAGTACTCTGCAGATGAAGCACAGCATGTTTGAACTATCAAAGTGCAACTAACTACATTGACTGAGTTGGTCCCGCTTCAAATGACATTCAGTTTATAAAGCCTTCATGATGCGTTCATCAGCACTACATAAATGTATTACAAATCATCTACAACAGTATGTCATGCTTTATAAATGGTTCATAAATGGGACATAACTGTGTGAAATAATCACCAATGTCCAATGTGACATAACCCACTATGTCAAATATGATAAAATAATCTCCCAGTGCATTACTCATTGGCTTAATCTACCAACCAATCATCTCTACAAGAACTTCCCCCATGTGTCTTGTGCATTAGTCGGTCAGACGTCTTGGCAGTAAAGAGATTGTGTTTGTAACTCTTATTGGGATAGTTTTCCCCACAATCGACCAAAGATTATAAGTGTGTAGTCTTTATTCATCTGTGTGAAGCCATTAACTAGCTCTGTCCTTTGATAATTAGCTAGATGGAAATTAGGGCTTGTTGTTTTTTCTCTCTCTTGAGGCTAGGGGAATGGTTTCCACTAGATAGCAAAACCACAAAGTCAAAATTGGTTAGGGTTAGGCATAAGGTGAGTAGTGTGAGAAAGGTTAGTATTAGGTTTAAACTGAAACTCGAAGAAGGGAAATTGTGGAACTGGGCGGAGTTTATGACTTTGTGGCTGTGTTCAATTTTTGCTGTCAAAGGACATGATAACAAATACTTTATTCAGTAAGGTCATTCCCATACAATTCTATGGTCACTCCCACTAAGGCCAACTTTGAATGGTTGATATCCCAGGCTTATATGTGTGCAATAGCCTGTGGACGAGGTTTGTATCTGGTCAAACACAATTATTTCCAGAAGTTTACTAAGGGTTGGTAACAGGCTGATTGGTCAGCTATTTGAGCCAGTAAAGGGGGCTTTAATATTCTTGGGTAGCGGGATTACTTTAGCTTCCCTTCAGGCCTGAGGGCACACGTTCTCTAGTAGGCTTAAATTGAAGATGTGGCAATATCATCTGCTATTATCCTCAGTAATTTTCCATCCAGATTGTCAGACCCCGGTGGCTTGTCACTGTCGATAGACAAAAATAATTTTTTCACCTCTTCCACACTGACTTTACGAAATTCAAAAGTACAATTCTTGTCTTTTGTAATTTGGTCCGATCTACTTGAATGTGTAGTGCCAGTGTTTGTTGCTGGTATGTCATCCCTAAGTTTGCTTTTCTTTGCCAATGAAAAGGTCATTAAAGTAGGTTTCAATATCAGTGTGCTTTGTGATGAATGAGCCATCTGATTCAATGAATGAAGGAGCCGAGTTGGCTTTTTTCCCAAAAATTTAATTTAAGGTGCTCCATAACGCTTTACTATCATTCTTTATATATTTGTTTCATTGTGTAGTTTTTTTTATTTAGTTTAGTCACATGATCTCTTAATTTGCAGTACGTTTGCCAATCGGTTGTGCAGCCAGACTTATTTGCAAAACCTTTTGCCTCATCCCTCTCAACCATACATTTTTTTCAATTCCTCATCAATCCAAGGGGATGTAACCATTTTTACAGTCATTTTCTTAATGGGTGCATGCTTATTACTAACTGGAATAAGTAGTTACATAAATGCATCAAGTGCAGCGAGGTGCCAGCTAGCGGAGTGGAACACTTCAAAAATAAAGGAGAGCCGCACCCTCTAGGAGAACAGATGCAAAAATATTTATGTCCAATGTTTTGACAGACAAGCTGTCTTCATCAGGGTATGACAGACAAGCTGTCTTCATCAGGGTATGACAGACAAGCTGTCTTCATCAGGGTATATGTCCATCAGGGTATGATGAAGACAGCTTGTCTGTCGAAACGTTGGACATAAATATTTCTGCATCTGAGATCCTCGATTGTGCAGCTCTCCTTTATTTTTTAAATGCTCCTCATTACACACCACAGACCAGCAAATATTCTTTACATCATCAACATATGAATCACTACAAAACTTGTTTTATGACCTTTTATACACTATATTAGGCCCAGCGTTTGGAACTGTGGTTATCCTAGATATGACTATTATATTGTGATCCCTGCATCCTATGGATTAGGATACTGCTTTAAAGTAAATATTTGCAGCGTTAGTAAAGATGTGATCCATACATGTTGATGATTTAAATCCTGTACCGTTTGTAACTACCCTGGCAGGTTGACTGGCAACCTAATCCAGATTGCAGGCACTGGTTACAGTTTGAAGTTTTTCCCTGAGTGGGCAGCTTGATGATAGCCAGTCAATATTTAAATCACCCAGAAAATATACTTCTATGTTGATATCACGTACATTATCATCTTCGCTCGCTTGTAACCGCTAGAAAACACAAAAAACTGCTAGACACCACTAGAAACTGATACAGACCGCTAGGAACCACACAAAAGACCACACTTGCCATTTTGGCACTGAGTTGGTTTTTGGAGGAGATTTTTTTTGCAGAGTTTTATTATTTACTCTTTACGTTGGATGGCAACAACAACTGCCCGAGTTACACCAGGAACGCACAAGCCTTCCATCAGTGCTCAGACTGTCCGCAATAGGCTGAAAGAGGAAGGCCTGAGGGCTTGAAGGCCTGTTGTAAGGCAGGACCTCACCAGACATCACCGGCAAAAATGTTGGCTATGGGCACAAACCCACCGTCGTTGGACCAGGCAGCACTGGCAAAAGTGTTCTTCACTGACGAGATGCGGTTTTGTCTCACCAGGGGTGATGTTCGGATTCGTGTTTATCATTGAAGGAATGACGGTTACACCGAGGCCTGTACTCTGGAGCGGGATCGATTTGGAGGTGGAGGGTCCGTCATGGTCTGGGGCGGTGTGTCACAGCGTCATCTTACTGAGCTTGGTGTCATTGCAGGCAATCTCAACGCTGTGCATTACAGGGAAGACATACTCCTCCCTCATGTGGTACCCTTCCTGCAGGCTCATCCTGACATGACCCTCCAACATGACAATGCCACCAGCCATACTTCTCGTTCTGTGCGTGATTTCCTGCAAGATAGGAATATCAGTGTTCTGCCATGGCCAGCAAAGAGCCCGGATCTCAATCTAATTGAGCACGTCTGGGACCTGTTGGATCTAGGGCAATTCCCCCCCAGATATGTCCTGGAACTTGCAGGTGCCTTGGTGGAAGAGTGGGGTAACAATTCACAGCAAGAACTGGCAAATCTGGTGCAGTCCATGAGGAGGAGATGCACTGCAGTACTTAATGCAGCTGGTGGCCACACCAGATACTGAATGTTACTTTTGATTTTGACCTCCTCTTTGTTCACGGACACATTATTCAATTTTTGTTAGTCACATGTCTGTGGAATTTGTTCAGTTTATGTCTCAGTTGTTGAATCTTGTTATGTTCATACAAATATTTACACGTTAAGTTTGCTGAAAATAAACGCAGTGGACAGTGAGAGGACGTTTCTTTTTTTGCTGAGTTTGTATTCCTGAAGTCCTGTCAAAAACATAAAAAGTGAATATGGAATTGAAAGTAGAAATTGTCGTCACTTTCCCTGCGTATCAGAAGAGTAATGTGCTGTTTCCCTATGATGATGTACAATAGTAGCTAAACGTAGCAAAGTAAACACATCAGTTACGTTTGCTCACTTTGTACAGTCTAGTCAGTGTCTTACAGAGCAATTGGTGGATACTAACACAATGTGGGCACTACAAGCATGTGAGAAAGTGAAGGAAAACACATCCTTACCAGTCTGAGCTGATGAAGCATCCACATTCACCCATACCACCAGACACAGCAGAGTCAGAGATGATTTCATGTTGATCAAATGGTAGATGCAGTAAAAATGGAAGGAGTAGAACATAAATATAGAGTGTCTATCCCAAAGTTAATGTTTGTCTACAGAGTTCCAGCCCCCAGGGAGCACTGAAGACAACCACTGTCCAGGGGGACTGACCCAAATACTAGAATTCAATCAAACATACATTGCGGGGAGGGGAAACACCGAGGAAAATGCTCAATGTAGGAACTGCATTGGTTCAGTCTATTAATTAATTGAGCAAATCAAAACAAATTTAAAAGTGCAAATCATTTGGTCAGCCATATAGACACATATCTAATCTGAAGAGCATAGATTTAGAGATAGAAAGACATTTAGACAGGTAGCAAATACTTTGAATGTTGATTGTAATGATGATAAGCTCCATTTGTAAATAATAAATATTAGATTAGAGTAGATTGGATTGGATTAGAGTAGATTAGAGTAGATTCGTTTAGATTAGAGTACATTGTATTAGAGTAGATTAGAGTAGACTAGATTCGATTAGAGTAAATTAGATTTTATTAAATTAAATTGATTAAATTAAATTAGAATCAGAGGCACTTTATTTAATGTTGGACAATCATGAAGCTGAAAATGATTTAAGAAAACTATTGACAGGGGTTATTCGTTGACATGTTTGTCCAACAAGCCAGTGGCCATCTCTTCCCGTGAGCTGAATCCACTATTGGCAATGAGGCAATTTCATGACCCCATGTATACACTACTGACGAAAATCAACACTTCCTGGGCTAAGTCTACTATGACCAGTACGCTTAAAAGTTATATAGTCCACATGTGTGACAGAGTGTTTAGTTTGATCTTTCTGAGGATGCATGAATTGGATTTTCTGTGTGTTCATCAGCTGATAGTCCACAGTGTAGGGTTCTGAAACGAGAAGATGGTACATGAATCAGTGTGTGAATATGTCCTGAAGATCAGGTGGCATTACAATTGGCTACAGTAGCAAGTCAATGTGCTGTGGTTAGTCGATGTCATTAGTACATGTAGGCAGGGGTAAAGTGACTGCATAGATAATAACAGCAAGTAGCAGCAGTGTAAAGACAAAGGGGTAGGGGGATGGGGGGCTGTCAATGTAAATAGTCCGGGTGGCCATTTTATTAATTGTTCAGCCGTCTTATGGCTTAGGGGTAGAAGCTGTTAAGGAGCCTTTTGGACCTAGACTTGGCGATCCAGTACTGCTTGCAGGCTTGAAGGGACAGTATATGACTTGGGCGACTGGAGTCTCTGACAATTTTTTGGGCCTTCCTCTGACACCGCCTAGTATATACAGTGGGGCAAAAAAGTATTTAGTCAGCCACCAATTGTGCAAGTTCTCCCACTTAAAAAGATGAGAGAGGCCTGTAATATTCATCATAGGTACACTTCAACTATGACAGACAAAATGAGAGAAAAAAAATCAGAAAATCACATTGTAGGATTTTTTATGAATTTATTTGCAAATTATGGTGGAAAATAAGTATTTGGTCAATAACGAAAGTTTATCTCAATACTTTGTTATATACCCTTTGTTGGCAATGACAGAGGTCAAACGTTTTCTGTAAGTCTTCACAAGATTTTCACACACTGTTGCTGGTATTTTTGCCCATTCCTCCATGTAGATCTCCTCTAGAGCAGTGATGATTTGGGACTGTTGCTGGGCAACACGGACTTTCAACTCCTTCCAAAGATTTTCTATGGGGTTGAGATCTGGAGACTGGCTAGGCCACTCCAGGACCTTGAAATGCTTCTTACGAAGCCACTCCTTCGTTGCCCGGGGGTTGTGTTTGGGATCATTGTCATGCTGAAAGACCCAGCCACGTTTCATCTTCAATGCCCTTGCTGATGGTAGGCTTTGTTACTTTGGTCCCAGCTCTCTGCAGGTCATTCACTAGGTCCCCCCGTGTGGTTCTGGGATTTTTGCTCACCGTTCTTGTGATCATTTTGACCCCACGGGGTGTGATCTTGCGTGGAGCCCCAGATCGAGGGAGATTATCAGTGGTCTTGTATGTCTTCCATAATTGCTCCCACAGTTGATTTCTTCAAACCAAGCTGCTTACCTATTGCAGATTCAGTCTTCCCATTCTGGTGCAGGTCTACAATTTTGTTTCTGGTGTCCTTGGACAGCTCTTTGGTCTTGGCCATAGTGGAGTTTGGAGTGTGACTGTTTGAGGTTGTGGACATGTCTTTTATACTGATAACAAGTTCAAACAGGTGCCATTAATACAGGTAACGAGTGGAGGACAGATGAGCCTCTTAAAGAAGAAGTTGCAGGTCTGTGAGAGCCAGAAATCCTGCTTGTTTGTAGGTAACTAAATACTTATTTTCCACCATAATTTGCAAATAAATTCATTAAACATCCTACAATGTGATTTACTAGATTTTTTCCCCTCATTTCGTCTGTAACAGTTGACGAAAATTACAGGCCTCTCATCTTTTTAAGTGGGAGAACTTGCACAATTGGTGGCTGACTAAATACTTTTTTTGCCCCACTGTATGTCCTGGATGACAGGAAGCTTGGCCCCATTGATGTACTGGGCCGTACGCACTACCCTACATAGCGCCTTTTTATTTATTTATTTTATTTTTATTTTACCTTTATTTAACCAGGCAAGTCAGTTAAGAACAAATTCTTATTTTCAATGACGGCCTGGGAACAGTGGGTTAACTGCCTGTTCAGGGGCAGAACGACAGATTTGTACCTTGTCAGCTCGGGGGTTTGAACTCACAACCTTCCGGTTACTAGTCCAACGCTCTAACCACTAGGCTACCCTGCCGCCCCCTTACGGTCAGATGCCGAGGAGTTGCCATACCAGGTGGTGATGCATCCAGTCAGGATGCTCTCAATGGTGCAGCTGTAGCGTAGCACACCTGAAGTAATTTGTTGTTGTCCATAAAGAAATTTGCTTTGTTTTTTGCTGACCTTAAATGTTTACCTTCACAGATGGGGAAAAGACTTTCATCCTACAAGACGTGTCCTAGAGGGATCTGGATTGGAGAGATGACAAGCCTGAATTAGTTATATCTCTGAAACAACGTTTGCCTGATTCATATCCAATCACACGCTCACATCCCTATGCTATGTCCATGCTCATTCCCATTCACAGATCATGGTGGATTGTTAGGATCAATTTCCTTTCAAAGCCCCCCTGTGATGTCTGACTAGCCAGTGGAGATAATAAGGGCCTAGGGATTGGAGTGAGGGAGAAAATTGGAACGGGGCTGATCTTCAGGACATATTCACACACTGATTCTTGTACCATCTTCTCGTTTCAGAACCCGAGGCCCTTGTAACCGTATCCAGTTTGGGATGAACAGCTGATGAACACACAGAACATCCAATGAGCATATTGGACGGAAAATAATGGGGATCATATCACTGTTTAGTGTGCTGCTCATAGTAGACTTGGCCAGGTAGTGTTGGTTTTCATCAGCAGTGTATACATGGGGTCATGACTTTGCCTCTTTGCCCATATTGATCTCAGCTTACGGAAAGTGATGACTACACTTGGACGAACTTGTAAATGAATAACCTCTGTCAATAGTTTGCTCCAATTATTTGCAGATTCATGGTTCCATGATTGTCCAACATTCAATAAAGTGCCTCTGGTTCATATTTACTCATCTACTCTTTAGTTCATTGTTATCTGGGAATATTATCACCAGGTATTTCTTACAATATTGAAGCAGCCAGACAATATCTATTAAAAATATTCCTGTGGTGTTTTTTGCCATGTATTTCAACTACATCATCGTCACTGAGTGAATCTTGAACATTAAGGCAGGAATATTGACTTTCAATTCTCATTTGCAAGAAAACTTTTAATGTTTAGTCTAGTTGGTAAGGTAATATGGGTTAAACCCTGGCATCCTCCTGAGGTGTAGAAATAGATTTTGGCCTTCCCATTTTGCCCCTGGAAAACAAGGCTTTATGGGAAACAGTGATTTTGCCTTACTGGAACAAACATTCTGAAGGCCATGTCCATAGACAGTTAACCAGATTTATATAAGGATTATGTAAGTACAGTATTTGAAAATCTTTTGTGATTCAATAATGACCATACATATGTTTTAATGGAGCCTATCAGCATTCAAACTAACTGTAGCCCTCAATGTATTTTTAGCTCTAAACTATCCTCAGCCACAAGACTTAACCTCACTGGTAGATGAGATTAGCTCTAAACTATCCACAGCCACGTGCTTTAACCTCACTGGTAGATGAGATTAGCTCTAAACTATCCTCAGCCACGTGCTTTAACCTCACTGGTAGATGAGACTAGCTCTAAACTATCCTCAGCCACGTGCTTTAATTAAAACCTCACTGGTAGATGAGACTAGCTCTAAACTATCCTCAGCCACATGATTTAACCTCACTGGTAGATGAGACTAGCTCTAAACTATCCTCAGCCACGTGCTTTAACCTCACTGGTAGATGAGACTAGCTCTAAACTATCCTCAGCCACAAGCCTTAACCTCACTGGTAGATGAGACTAGCTCTAAACTATCCACAGCCACGTGCTTTAACCTCACTGGTAGATGAGATTAGCTCTAAACTATCCTCAGCCACATGATTTAACCTCACTGGTAGATGAGACTAGCTCTAAACTATCCACAGCCACGTGCTTTAACCTCACTGGTAGATGAGACTAGCTCTAAACTATCCTCAGCCACATGATTTAACCTCACTGGTAGATGAGACTAGCTCTAAACCTACAGTATGTATACTATAATATTGTAGATATGTATGTATATTATTTAGCTAAAACAATAATTGCAACACTACTGGAAGAACAAGTATTGTCACGACTTCCGCCAAAGTCAGTCCCTCTCCTTGTTCGGGCGGTGTTCGGCGGTCGACATCAACGGCTTTCTAGCCACCGCTGATCCACTTTTAATATACCATTTGTTCTGTCTTTGTCTTATTCACACCTGGCTTCACTCAACCAAATTCTGGTTTATTATTTAACCCTCTGTTCCCCATGTTGTGTTTGAGTGATTGTTTATTGAAATTCGGTCCGTCTGAGTGTGCTCAATATGTTACTTTGTATATTTGTCTTTTTGAGTAAAGCACGTTTATTACTCATATCTGCTATCCTGCGCCTGACTCTCTACACCAGCTAGACACAGGATCATTACAGGAGCAGACTGTTCCACTGGAGTAGCACGTTCAGCAGCACACAAACATTTTGCAATGTCCGGGCACCGCATGGATCGTGTGCTGAAGACAATGGATCTTTTGGAGAGAGAAGGAGGTTTTCCAGGGCCTCCACCAGCCCCACTACAGCAGGTCCCACTGTCAACCCCTCCTTCACCCGGTCCCAGCGGGATTCGACTCGCGTTCCCAAGGGAGTATGAAGCGACAGCTGCCTGATGCCAGGGGTTTCTACTCCAGCTGGAGCTCTACCTGGCGACCGTCCACCCGGCATGTCTGTCCTCATCTCCTGTCTCTCAGGCAAAGCCCTGGAGTGGGTCATAGCCATATGGAGTGAGGGAGACGGGGCGTTGGACCATTACACAGAGTTCACCCGCCGCTTTGGAGCAGTGTTCGACCACCCGCTTGAGGGTCGAGTGGCGGGTGAACGTCTGTTCCACCTGAGGCAGGGGACGAGGAGTGCGCAGAATTTCGCCTTGGACTTCCGAACCCTGGCCATCAGCGCGGGATGGAACGACAGGGCCCTGATCGATCAATACAGGTGCAGTCTGCGCAAAGACGTCCGTCGGGAGATGGCCTGCCGAGACACCACCCTCACATTGGACCAGCTGGTGGACCTGTCCATCCGGCTGGACAACCTGCTGACTGCCTGCGGAGAATCTGCAGAGAGAACAATAGGGTGGTTGTGTCATTACTGTTTTTTTGTTTATTTTTTCAGTGTTCCTTGCTCTCTTTTGTCCCACAATCTTGTTGTGCACCATAACCGCAAGGCGTGCCCCTTCCCTCATGCTGGTGAACCCAAAATGCTGCCGCTTTAGGGTATTTTTCAGCAGAACACTGTGGAAGGACACCAGATTACCTGAGTTTTACAAAGAGAAAAGGTAAAAAGAGAAAGGAGTGAGACTTATTTGATGACATGGTCTGAAAGGTACTCTGTGGTCCTCAGGCTACATCCAACCACCTGTAACCCCAAGCTCGTTCCAGCTTGTTGTTTGGATAATTTTGATGTTTGTTATATATCGAACGAGCTTGGGGTTACAGGTGGTCATATAGAACGAGCTTGGGGTTACAGGTGGTCATATCGAACGAGCTTGGGGTTACAGGTGGTCATATCGAACAGGCTTGGGGTTACAGGTTGATGGATGTTGCCTGAAGACCAAAGAGTATTTTCAGACCATATAGTTCTGACAATATGCTGTAGCAGAGTCAGGGTGAAATTTCCCTTTAAGGCATGACCAGGCCCTCTAGTGGCCTGGGCCTGTAATAGTAGGTTGTTTTCTCTTCAGCTGTGCTGAAATACTGCAGTAGTTAGCTATCCTGGCAGACACTGAGGTCCTTCTGCTGCTGAGAAATATCTTTATCTTTCTAGGGATTTTAGCATTCTATTTTTCATGTGGCTCGTATATATATATATATATATATATATATATACGTGGCAAAAGAAATTAGGTTCTATTCAATGATGTATTTGCCGCATGTGACAAATAAAGTTGGATTTGTTTTTGTTGTGCAGCATTTGAGTAGCAAAGCAAACACATCAGTTCTGTTTACCCACATTGTATAGTCAGAGTCTTACAGGGCAATTAGTGAATACTTGGAGGGCACTATGGTGTTGAACGCTGAGCTATAGTCAATGAACAGTATTCTCACATAGGTGTTCCTTTTGTCCAGGTGGGAAAGGGCAGGCATCTGTTGATCTGTTGGGGTGGTATTTGAATTGGAGCGGGTTCAGGGTTTCTGAGATGACGGTGTTCATGTCAGCCATGATCAGGCTTTCAAAGTATTTCATGCCTACAGATGTGAGCGCTACGAGGCGGTAGTCAATTCGGCAGGTTAGCTTGGCGTTCTTGGACACAGAGACTATGGCGGTCTGCTTGAAACCAGAAGTATATAGACAACTGCTCGTCAAACATCTCATTCCAAAATCATTAATTGTCACTGTCCATGAGCTTGTTTCCACCCCCTCCAGGTGTCACTAATTATCCCCGGTGTATTTATACCTGTGTTTTCTGTTTCTCTGTGCCACTTCGTCTTGTTTGCCAAGTCAACCAGCGTTTATCTCCTAGCCCCTACTTTTCCCCAGTCTCTGTTTTTTCCAAGTCCTCCTGGTTTTGACCCGTGCCTGTCCTGACACCAAACCCGCCTGCCTGACCATTCTTCCTGCCCCGACCTCGAGCCTGCCTAACACCTTGTACTGTTTGGAGACGGACATGGTTACTGAACCCCTGCCTGTCCTGACCTCGAGACTGTCTAACGCTCTGTACTCTTTGAACTCTGACCTGGTTTATGAACTCTCGCCTGTACCCGATCTGCCTTTTGCCTACCCCTTGGGTTATAATAAATATTAGAGCTCAACCATCTGCCTCCTGTGTCTGCATATGGGTCTCGACTTGTGCCCTTATATTAATATGGTGTTGGTCCCCCCTTTGCTGCTATAACAGCCTCCACTCTTCTGTGAAGGTTTTCCACTAGATGTTTGAAAATTGCTGCAGGGTCTTGCTTCCATTCAGCCACAAGAGCATTAGTGAGGTCTGATGTTGGGCGATTAGGCTTGGTTCGCATTCGGCATTCCAATTCATCCCAAAGGTGTTTAATGGGGTTGAGGTCAGTGCTAAGTTCTTCCATACCGATCTCGGTAAACCCATTCTTTATGGACCTCGCTTTATGCACTGTGTTTTTCAAATCAAATCACATTTTATTGGTCACATACACTTGGTTAGATGATATTATTGAAAGTGTAGCGAAGTGCTTGTGCTTCTAGTTCTGACAGTGCAACAATATCTAAGAAGTCATTTAACAATTTAACAATTCCACAACAACTACCTAATACACAGTGACCAGTGATCCATTTGTTAGATGGGGAAATTATTTCAAGTCATGTATCTAGACAGCAGCCTCTCTGTGTTAGTGATGGCTGTATAACAGTCTGATGGCCTTGAGATAGAAGCTTTTGTTCAGTCTCTCGGCCCCAGCTTTGATGCACCTGTACTGACCTCGCCTTCTGGATGGTAGCGGGGGTGAACAGGCAGTGGATCGGGTGGTTGTTGTCCTTGATGATCTTTTGGACTTCCTGTGAAATCGGGTGCTGTAAGTGTCTTGAAAGGCAGGTAGCTTGCCCCCAGTGATGTGTTGTGCAGACCGCACCACCCTCTGGAGAGACCTGCTGTTGTGGGTGGTGCAGTCGACGTACCAGGCGGTGTTACAGAATGCTCTCAATTGTGCATCTGTAACAGTTTGTGACGGTTTTAGGTGGCAAGCCAAATTTCTTCAGCCTCCTGAGGTTGAAGAGGCGCTGTTAGGCCTTCTTCACCACACTGTCTGTGTGAGTGGACCATTTCAGTTTGTCTGTGATGTGTACGCCGATGAACTTAAAACATTCCATCTTCTCCACTACTGCCCCGTCGATGTGGAAAGGGGGGGTGCCCCCTCTGCTGTTTCCTGAAGTCCATGATCATCTCATTTATTTTATTGACATTGAGTGACAGGTTGTTTTCCTGACAACACACTCCCAGTGCCCTCACCCCATACCTACAGGGCTGTCTCGTTGTTGTTGTTGATGATCAAGCCTACTACTGTTATGTTGTCTGCAAACTTGATGATCAAGTTGGATGCGTGCATGGCCACACAGTCATGGGTGAACAGGGAGTACAGGAGGGGGCTGATCACACACCCTTGTGGGGCTCCAGTGGTGAGGATCAGCGAAGTGTAGATGTTGTTTCCTACCTTCACCACCTGGGGGCGAACCATCAGGAAGTCCAGGACCCAATCACACAGGGCGGGTTGAGACCCAGGGCCTCAAGCCTAATGATGAGCTTGGAGGGTACTATGGTGTTGAATGCTGAGTCAATGAACAGCATTCTTACATAGGCATTCCTCTTGTTCAGATGGGATAGGGCATTGTGATGGTGATTGCATCTTCTGTGGACCTATTGGAGCGTTAAGGTGACAGGTAAGGTGGAGGTGATATGATCCTTGACTAGTCTCTCAAAGCACTTCATGATGACAGAAGTAGGTGCTATGGGGGGATAGTCATTTAGTTCAGTAACCTTTGCCTTCTTGGGTACAGGATCAATAGTCGCCATCTTGAAGCATGTTGGGACAGCAAACTGGGATAGGGAGAGATTGAATATGTCTGTAAACACATCAGCCAGCTGGTCTGCACATGCTCTAAGGACGCGGCTAGGGATACCGTCTGGGCCGGCAGTCTTGCGAGGGATAACTAATTTAAATGTCTTACTCACACCGGCCTTGGAGAAGAAGAACACACAGTCCTTGTGAGGCTGCTTCGGTTGGCACTGTATTTTCCTCAAAGAGGACAAAGAAGGTGTTTAGTTTGGCTGGAAGCAAGACATCGGTGTCGTGAAGTGGCTGGTTTTCTTGTTGTAGTCCGTGATTTCCTGTAGGACCCCAACCACATACGTCTCGTGTCTGAGCCATTGAATTGCTGTCATGCTGTAAACAGGAAAGGGCCTTCCCCATGGGTGGAAGCACAGAATCCGTCTACAATGCAATTGTATGGCTGTAGCATTTCGATCTTCCCTTCACTGGAACAAAGGGGCCCAGCCCAAACCATGACAAACAGCCCCAGACCATTATTCTTCCTCCCACAAACTTTAAAGCTTGCACTATGCATTGGGGGCATGTAGTTATTATCATGGCATACGCGCCAAACCTAGATTCGTCCTTCAGACTACCAGATGGTGAAATGTGATTCATGACTCCAGAGAACGCATTCTCCACTGCTCTAGAGTCCAATGGCGGTGAGCTTCACACCACTCCAGCCGATGCTTGGCATGTACATGGTGCTATCTTAAGCTGGGTGTGACTGCTCAGGACCAGGGAAACCCATTTCACGAAGGCCCTGTATGAGTACCGTTATTGTGCTGATGTTGCTTCCAGATGCAGTTTGGAACTCAGTTATGAGTGCTGCCAAACCTAGCCGACTTCAGCATCAGCGGTTTCCGCTGCTGTGAGCCTTGTGTGGCCTTACCCCTTTGTGGGCTGCCCCTGTTGTTGCTTGCTAGGCATTTCCACTTCTCAATAAGAGCGCTTACAATTGACCGGGGCTGCTCTAGCAGGGCAGAAATGTGACAAACTGACTAGTTGGAAAGGTGGTATCCTATGATGGTGCCACTTTAAAAGTCACTGAGCTTTTCAGTAAGGCCAATTTTTGTCTATGGAGATTGCATGGCTATGTGGTCGATTTTATACACCTATCAACAGGTGTTGCTGACATAGCCGAGTCCACTAATTTGAAGCGGTGTCCACATACTTTTGTATATATAGTGTATTACAAGCTGGGTCAGGGAGAGGAGAGCATGAAAATGTCAGTGAAGACACTTGCCAGCTGGTCAGCTCTTACTATGAGTATGCGTCCTGGTAATCGGTCTGAATGTTAAACCCAGGTCTGATAAATAGACATAGCCTAATCCTAATGTAGCTACACCACCTTGAGGTGAGGTCCTCAGAGCTCTCAAATACAAACAGCTTCTTTCAAAACAAGGAGGGAATCATCTGCAACCATCGATGCAGCAAGAAAAAACATGATAGGCTAGGTATCTACAGCTCTGTCAGAACATCTTTGTTCTTTAAAGATAATGTGTACTTGTGAACTGTGGAGGGGAAAAGACAACCAAAAGAGGAGAGAGGTTGAGAAAGGGTGAGATGCCAACTTTGAACAGAGCTGTTTGAAGAGATCTTCACTTGTGAAGTGAACCGTAGTAGAAGCAGAAATATGGACCATGTTGACCACAGCTTTTTCTCATATTCCTTATTGAGGATCTTAACTCAAGCCAGTTTGCTACAGCAGGAAACAAATCCTGCAGCAACAGGAAATGTGAATTATTATGTGGAATATCATTAATGGACATTTTTATAGGGTTTGTAATATTGTGTGTGGGGAGAAATGACCAGGCAGGAGGACGGGAGTACAGTTAGTTCTTCGTTTAGTCAAAACCTCTCGTGCTCTACAGTTCCCAGCACAATAGTGCGCATGTGCATTTCCTATTAGGTGTAGTAACGTAACACTGCTGTAATACATTACTGCTTAGTAACAGCATAGTAACTAAATAAACAGATGTAGATCCCAGATACTACAGGGTTGAAACATTTTCTGTCAGGGCAATTTAAGTCTGAAATTTCAAAGTGGAAATTAAACTTAGAAGCCTTTTTAAAACATAAATACAGTACAAGTTTGCATTTCCTGCTGTACAGGTAAATTGTTAGCAACAAGAGAAAATAAATGAATATCCTACATCTGTTCATAAGAACATTATCTCATCCAGTAGACCATATCAGGTGTATG
>NW_022263820.1:0-41896 GCF_002021735.2 Oncorhynchus kisutch
TAGCTGGAGTAGCTTTCACTGTCTGTTAGTAGCTGGAGTAGCTTTCACTGTCTGTTAGTAGCTGGAGTAGCTTTCAATGGTCTGGTAGTAGCTGTAGTAGCTTTCACTGTCTGTTAGTAGCTGGAGTAGCTTTCACTGTCTGTTAGTAGCTGGAGTAGCTTTCACTGTTTGTTAGTAGCTGGAGTAGCTTTCACTGTCTGCTAGTAGCTGGAGTAGCTTTCACTGTCTGTTAGTAGCTGGAGTAGCTTTACGTTGTTTAGTAGCTGGGTAGAGTAGCTTTCACTGTCTGTCTAGTAGCTGGAGTAGCTTTCACTGTCTGTAGTAGATGGAGTAGCTTTCACTGGTCTGTTAGTAGCTGGATGAGTAGCTTTCACTGTCTGTTAGTAGCTGGAGTAGCTTCACTGTCTTTAGTAGCTGGAGTAGCTTTCACTGTCTGCTAGTAGCTGGAGTAGCTTCACTGTCTGTTAGTAGCTGGAGTAGCTTTCACTGTCTGTTAGTAGATGGAGTAGCTTCACTGTTGTTAGTAGCTGGAGTAGCTTTCACTGTCTGTTAGTAGCTGGAGTAGCTTTCACTGTCTGTTAGTAGCTGAGTAGCTCACTGTCTGTTAGAGCTGGAGTAGCTATTTCACTGTCTGTTAGTAGCTGGAGTAGCTTTCACTGTTCGTTAGTAGCTGGAGTAGCTTTCACTGTCTGTTAGTAGCTGGAGTAGTTCATGTTGTTAGTAGCTGAGTAGCTTTCATGTCTGTTAGTAGCTGGAGTAGCTTTCACGTCTGTTAGTAGCTGGAGTAGGCTTAACTGTCTGTTAGTAGCTGGAGTAGCTTTCACTGTCTGTTAGTAGCTGGAGTAGTAGCTTTCACTGTTGTTAGTCGTGGAGGTAGCTTCACTGTCTGTTATTAGGCTGGAGTAGCTTTCACTGTCTGTTAGTAGCTGGAGTAGCTTTCACTGTCTGTTAGTAGCTGGAGTAGCTTTCACTGTCTGTTAGTAAGTGGAGTAGCTTTCACGTCTGTCTAGTAGCTGGAGTAGCTTTCACTGTCTGTTAGTAGCTGGAGTAGTAGCTTTCACTGTCTGTTAGTAGCTGGAGTAGCTTTCACTGGCTGTTAGTAGCTGGAGTGTAGCTCACTGTCTGTTAGTAGCTGGAGATAGTTCACTGTCTGTTAGTAGCTGGAGTAGCTTTCACTGTCTGTTAGTAGCTGAGTAGCTTTCACTGTCTGTTAGTAGCTGGAGTAGCTTTCACTGTCGTTAGTAGCTGGAGTAGCTTTCACTGTCTGTTAGTAGCTGGAGTAGCTTTCACTGTCTGCTGTAGCTGTAGATAGTAGCTTTCACTGTCTGTTAGTAGCTGGAGTAGCTTTCACTGTCTGTAGTAGCTGGAGTAGCTTTCACTGTCTGTTAGTAGCTGGAGTAGCTTTCACTGTCTGTTAGTAGCTGGAGTAGCTTCACTGCTTATCTAGTTTAATTCACTGTCTGTTAGTAGCTGGAGAGTAGCTTTCACTGTCTGTTAGTAGCTGGAGTAGCTTTCACTGTCTGTTAGTAGCTGGGTAGCTTTCACTGTCTGTTAGTAGCTGGAGTAGCTTTCACTGTCTGTAGAGCTGGAGTAGCTTTCACTGTCTGTAGTAGCTGGAGTAGCTTCACTGTCTGTTAGTAGATGGAGTAGCTTTCACTGTCTGTTAGTAGCTGGAGAGCTTTCACTGTCTGTTAGTAGATGGAGTAGCTTTCACTGTCTGTTAGTAGATGGAGTAGCTTTCACTGTCGTTAGTAGTGGAGAGTTGCTTCACTGTCTGTTAGTAGCTGGAGTAGCTTTCACTGTCTGTTAGTAGCTGGAGTAGCTTTCACTGTCTGTTAGTAGCTGGAGTAGCTTTCACTGTCTGTTAGTAGCTGGAGTAGCTTTCACTGTCTGTTAGTAGATGGAGTAGCTTTCACTGTCTGTTAGTAGCTGAGTAGCTTTCACTGTCTGTTAGTAGATGGAGTAGCTTTCACTGTCTGTTAGTAGCGGAGTAGCTTCACTGTCTGTTAGTAGATGGAGTAGCTTTCACTGTCTGTTAGTAGCTGGAGTAGCTTTCACTGTCGGTTAGTAGATGAGTAGCTTTCACTGTCTGTTAGTAGCTGGAGTAGCTTTCACTGTCTGTTAGTAGCTGGAGTAGCTTTCACTGTCTGTTAGTAGCTGGAGTAGCTTTCACTGTCTGTTGTAGTAGCTGGAGTAGCTTTCACTGTCTGTTAGTAGCTGGAGTAGCTTTCACTGTCTGTGGCTAGTAGCTGGAGTAGCTTTCACTGTCTGTTAGTAGCTGGAGTAGCTTTCACTGTCTGTTAGTAGCTGGAGTAGCTTTCAGTCTGTTAGTAGGCTGGAGTAGCTTTCACTGTCTGTTAGTAGCTGGAGTAGCTTTCACTGTCTGTTAGTAGCTGGAGTAGCTTCACTGTCTGTTAGTAGCTGGAGTAGCTTTCACTGTCTGTTAGTAGTGGAGTAGCTTTCACTGTCTGTTAGTAGCTGGAGTAGCTTTCACTGTCTGTTAGTAGCTGGAGTAGCTTTCACTGTCTGTTAGTAGCTGGAGTAGCTTTCACTGTCTGTTAGTAGCTGGAGTAGCTTTCACTGTCTGTTAGTAGCTGGAGTAGCTTTCACTGTCTGTTAGTAGCTGGAGTAGCTTTCACTGTCTGTTAGTAGCTGAGAGTAGCTTTCACTGTCTGTTAGTAGCTGGAGTAGCTTTCACTGTCTGTTAGTAGCTGGAGTAGCTTTCACTGTCTGTTAGTAGTAGCTGGAGTAGCTTTCACTGTCTGTTAGTAGCTGGAGTAGCTTTCACTGTCTGTTAGTAGCTGGAGTAGCTTTCACTGTCTGTTAGTAGCTGGAGTAGCTTTCACTGTCTGTTAGTAGCTGTAGTAGCTTTCACTGTCTGTTAGTAGCTG
Organism: Oncorhynchus kisutch; assembly: GCF_002021735.2. Taxonomy (NCBI): domain Eukaryota; kingdom Metazoa; phylum Chordata; class Actinopteri; order Salmoniformes; family Salmonidae; genus Oncorhynchus; species Oncorhynchus kisutch. The sequence goes on from NW_022263820.1 coordinate 2,892, forward strand.
GAGTAGCTTTCACTGTCTGTTAGTAGCTGGAGTAGCTTTCACTGTCTGGTAGTAGCTGGAGTAGCTTTCACTGTCTGTTAGTAGCTGGAGTAGCTTTCACTGTCTGTTAGTAGCTGGAGTAGCTTTCACTGTCTGTTAGTAGCTGGAGTAGCTTTCACTGTCTGTTAGTAGGCTGGAGTAGCTTTCACGTGTTCTAGCTTGAGTAGCTTTCTGTTGTTAGTAGCTGGAGTAGCTTTCACTGTCTGTTAGTAGATGGAGTAGCTTTCACTGTCTGTTAGTAGATGGAGTAGCTTTCACTGTCTGTAGTAGCTGGAGTAGCTTTCACTGTCTGTTAGTAGCTGGAGTAGCTTTCACTGTGTTAGTGGCTGGAGTAGCTTTCACTGTCTGTTAATAGATGTGGAGTAGCTTTCCACTGTCTGTTAGTAGCTGGAGTAGCTTTCACTGTCTGTTAGTAGCTGGAGTAGCTTTCACTGTCTGTTAGTAGCTGGAGTAGCTTTCACTGTCTGTTATTAGATGGAGTAGCTTTCACTGTCTGTTAGTAGATGGAGTAGCTTTCACTGTCTGTTAGTAGATGGAGTAGCTTTCACTGTCTGTTAGTAGATGGAGTAGCTTTCACTGTCTGTTAGTAGCTGGAGTAGCTTTCACTCTCTGTTAGTAGCTGGAGTAGCTTTCACTGTCTGTTAGTAGCTGGAGTAGCTTTCACTGTCTGTTAGTAGCTGGAGTAGCTTTCACTGTTGTTAGTAGCTGGAGTAGCTTTCACTGTCTGTTAGTAGCTGGAGTAGCTTTCACTGTCTGTTAGTAGCTGGAGTAGCTTTCACTGTCTGCTAGTAGCTGGAGTAGCTTTCACTGTCTGTTAGTAGCTGGAGTAGCTTTCACTGTCTGTTAGTAGCTGGAGTAGCTTTCACTGTCTGTTAGTAGATGGAGTAGCTTTCACTGTCTGTTAGTAGCTGGAGTAGCTTTCACTGTCTGTTAGTAGCTGGAGTAGCTTTCACTGTCTGTTAGTAGCTGGAGTAGAGTAGCTTCACTGTCTGTTAGTAGCTGGAGTAGCTTTCACTGTCTGTTAGTAGAGGAGTAGCTTTCACTGTCTGTTAGTAGATGGAGTAGCTTTCACTGTCTGTTAGTAGATGGAGTAGCTTTCACTGTCTGTTAGTAGATGGAGTAGCTTTCACTGTCTGTTAGTAGATGGAGTAGCTTTCACTGTCTGTTAGTAGATGGAGTAGCTTTCACTGTCTGTTAGTAGCTGGAGTAGCTTTCACTGTGTTAGTAGCTGGAGTAGCTTTCACTGTCTGTTAGTAGCTGGAGTAGCTTTCACTGTCTGTTAGTAGCTGGAATAGCTTTCACTGTCTGTTAGTAGCTGGAATAACTTTCACTGTCTGTTAGTAGCTGGAGTAGCTTTCACTGTCTGTTAGTAGCTGGAGTAGCTTTCACTGTCTGCTAGTAGCTGGAGTAGCTTTCACTGTGTTAGTAGATGGAGTAGCTTTCACTGTCTGTTAGTAGCTGGAGTAGCTTTCACTGTCTGTTAGTAGATGGAGTAGCTTTCACTGTCTGTTAGTAGATGGAGTAGCTTTCACTGTCTGTTAGTAGCTGGAGTAGCTTTCACTGGTCTGTAGTAGCGAGTAGCTTTCACTGTCTGTTAGTAGCTGGGAGTAGCTTTCACTGTCTTAGTAGCTGGAATAACTTTCACTGTCTGTAGTAGCTGGAGTAGCTTTCACTGTCTGTTAGTAGCTGGAGTAGCTTTCACTGTCTGCTAGTAGCTGGAGTAGCTTTCACTGTCTGTTAGTAGATGGAGTAGCTTTCACTGTCTGTTAGTAGCTGGAGTAGCTTTCACTGTCTGTTAGTAGCTGGAGTAGCTTTCACTGTCTGTAGTAGCTGGAGTAGCTTTCACTGTCTGTTAGTAGCTGGAGTAGCTTTCACTGTCTGCTAGTAGCTGGAGTAGCTTTCACTGTCTGTTAGTAGCTGGAGTAGCTTTCACTGTCTGTTAGTAGCTGGAGTAGCTTTCACTGTCTGTTAGTAGCTGGAGTAGCTTTCACTGTCTGTTAGTAGCTGGAGTAGCTTTCACTGTCTGCTAGTAGCTGGAGTTGCTTTCACTGTCTGTTAGTAGCTGGAGTAGCTTTCACTGTCTGTTAGTAGCTGGAGTAGCTTTCACTGTCTGTTAGTAGATGGAGTAGCTTTCACTGTCTGTTAGTAGCTGGAGTAGCTTTCACTGTCTGTTAGTAGCTGGAGTAGCTTTCACTGTCTGTTAGTAGCTGGAGTAGCTTTCACTGTCTGTTAGTAGCTGGAGTAGCTTTCACTGTCTGTTAGTTGCTGGAGTAGCTTTCACTGTCTGTTAGTAGTGTAGTAGCTTTCACTATCTGTTAGTAGCTGGAGTAGCTTTCACTGTCTGTTAGTAGCTGGAGTAGCTTTCACTGTTTGTTAGTAGCTGGAGTAGCTTTCACTGTCTGTTAGTAGCTGGAGTAGCTTTCACTGTCTGTTAGTAGCTGGAGTAGCTTTCACTGTCTGTTAGTAGCTGGAGTAGCTTTCACTGTCTGTTAGTAGCTGGAGTAGCTTTCACTGTCTGTTAGTAGATGGAGTAGCTTTCACTGTCTGTTAGTAGATGGAGTAGCTTTCACTGTCTGTTAGTAGCTGGAGTAGCTTTCACTGTCTGTTAGTAGCTGGAGTAGCTTTCACTGTCTGTTAGTGGCTGGAGTAGCTTTCACTGTCTGTTAATAGATGGAGTAGCTTTCACTGTCTGTTAGTAGCTGGAGTAGCTTTCACTGTCTGTTAGTAGCTGGAGTAGCTTTCACTGTCTGTTAGTAGCTGGAGTAGCTTTCACTGTCTGTTATTAGATGGAGTAGCTTTCACTGTCTGTAGGATGGAGTAGCTTTCACTGTCTGTTAGTAGATGGAGTAGCTTTCACTGTCTGTTAGTAGATGGAGTAGCTTTCACTGTCTGTTAGTAGCTGGAGTAGCTTTCACTCTCTGTTAGTAGCTGGAGTAGCTTTCACTGTCTGTTAGTAGCTGGAGTAGCTTTCACTGTCTGTTAGTAGCTGGAGTAGCTTTCACTGTCTGTTAGTAGCTGGAGTAGCTTTCACTGTCTGTTAGTAGCTGGAGTAGCTTTCACTGTCTGTTAGTAGCTGGAGTAGCTTTCACTGTCTGCTAGTAGCTGGAGTAGCTTTCACTGTCTGTTAGTAGCTGGAGTAGCTTTCACTGTCTGTTAGTAGCTGGAGTAGCTTTCACTGTCTGTTAGTAGATGGAGTAGCTTTCACTGTCTGTTAGTAGCTGGAGTAGCTTTCACTGTCTGTTAGTAGCTGGAGTAGCTTTCACTGTCTGTTAGTAGCTGGAGTAGCTTTCACTGTCTGTTAGTAGCTGGAGTAGCTTTCACTGTCTGTTAGTAGCTGGAGTAGCTTTCACTGTCTGTTAGTAGATGGAGTAGCTTTCACTGTCTGTTAGTAGATGGAGTAGCTTTCACTGTCTGTTAGTAGATGGAGTAGCTTTCACTGTCTGTTAGTAGATGGAGTAGCTTTCACTGTCTGTTAGTAGATGGAGTAGCTTTCACTGTCTGTTAGTAGCTGGAGTAGCTTTCACTGTCTGTTAGTAGCTGGAGTAGCTTTCACTGTCTGTCTGTTAGTAGCTGGAGTAGCTTTCACTGTCTGTTAGTAGCTGGAATAACTTTCACTGTCTGTTAGTAGCTGGAGTAGCTTTCACTGTCTGTTAGTAGCTGGAGTAGCTTTCACTGTCTGTAGTAGTAGCTGGAGTAGCTTTCATGTCTGTTAGTAGATGAGGAGTAGCTTTCACTGTCTGTTAGTAGCTGGAGTAGCTTTCACTGTCTGTTAGTAGATGGAGTAGCTTTCACTGTCTGTTAGTAGGATGGAGTAGCTTTCACTGTCTGTTAGTAGCTGGAGTAGCTTTCACTGTCTGTTAGTAGATGGAGTAGCTTTCACTGTCTGTTAGTAGCTGGAGTAGCTTTCACTGTCTGTTAGTAGCTGGAGTAGCTTTCACTGTCTGTTAGTAGCTGGAGTAGCTTTCACTGTCTGTTAGTAGCTGGAATAACTTTCACTGTCTGTTAGTAGCTGGAGTAGCTTTCACTGTCTGTTAGTAGCTGGAGTAGCTTTCACTGTCTGCTAGTAGCTGGAGTAGCTTTCACTGTCTGTTAGTAGATGGAGTAGCTTTCACTGTCTGTTAGTAGCTGGAGTAGCTTTCACTGTCTGTTAGTAGCTGGAGTAGCTTTCACTGTCTGTTAGTAGCTGGAGTAGCTTTCACTGTCTGTTAGTAGCTGGAGTAGCTTTCACTGTCTGCTAGTAGCTGGAGTAGCTTTCACTGTCTGTTAGTAGCTGGAGTAGCTTTCACTGTCTGTTAGTAGCTGGAGTAGCTTTCACTGTCTGTTAGTAGCTGGAGTAGCTTTCACTGTCTGTTAGTAGCTGGAGTAGCTTTCACTGTCTGCTAGTAGCTGGAGTTGCTTTCACTGTCTGTTAGTAGCTGGAGTAGCTTTCACTGTCTGTTAGTAGCTGGAGTAGCTTTCACTGTCTGTTAGTAGATGGAGTAGCTTTCACTGTCTGTTAGTAGCTGGAGTAGCTTTCACTGTCTGTTAGTAGCTGGAGTAGCTTTCACTGTCTGTTAGTAGCTGGAGTAGCTTTCACTGTCTGTTAGTAGCTGGAGTAGCTTTCACTGTCTGTTAGTGCTGGAGTAGCTTTCACTGTCTGCTAGTAGCTGTAGTAGCTTTCACTATCTGTAGTAGCTGGAGTAGCTTTCACTGTCTGTTAGTAGCTGGAGTAGCTTTCACTGTTTGTTAGTAGCTGGAGTAGCTTTCACTGTCTGTTAGTAGCTGGAGTAGCTTTCACTGTCTGTTAGTAGCTGGAGTAGCTTTCACTGTCTGTTAGTAGCTGGAGTAGCTTTCACTGTCTGTTAGTAGCTGGAGTAGCTTTCACTGTCTGTTAGTAGATGGAGTAGCTTTCACTGTCTGTTAGTAGATGGAGTAGCTTTCACTGTCTGTTAGTAGCTGGAGTAGCTTTCACTGTCTGTTAGTAGCTGGAGTAGCTTTCACTGTCTGTTAGTGGCTGGAGTAGCTTTCACTGTCTGTTAATAGATGGAGTAGCTTTCACTGTCTGTTAGTAGCTGGAGTAGCTTTCACTGTCTGTTAGTAGCTGGAGTAGCTTTCACTGTCTGTTAGTAGCTGGAGTAGCTTTCACTGTCTGTTATTAGATGGAGTAGCTTTCACTGTCTGTTAGTAGATGGAGTAGCTTTCACTGTCTGTTAGTAGATGGAGTAGCTTTCACTGTCTGTTAGTAGATGGAGTAGCTTTCACTGTGTTAGTAGCTGGAGTAGCTTTCACTCTCTGTTAGTAGCTGGAGTAGCTTTCACTGTCTGTTAGTAGCTGGAGTAGCTTTCACTGTCTGTTAGTAGCTGGAGAGTAGCTTTCACTGTCTGTTAGTAGCTGGAGTAGCTTTCACTGTCTGTTAGTAGCTGGAGTAGCTTTCACTGTCTGTTAGTAGCTGGAGTAGCTTTCACTGTCTGCTAGTAGCTGGAGTAGCTTTCACTGTCTGTTAGTAGCTGGAGTAGCTTTCACTGTCTGTTAGTAGCTGGAGTAGCTTTCACTGTCTGTTAGTAGATGGAGTAGCTTTCACTGTCTGTTAGTAGCTGGAGTAGCTTTCACTGTCTGTTAGTAGCTGGAGTAGCTTTCACTGTCTGTTAGTAGCTGGAGTAGCTTTCACTGTCTGTTAGTAGCTGGAGTAGCTTTCACTGTCTGTTAGTAGCTGGAGTAGCTTTCACTGTCTGTTAGTAGATGGAGTAGCTTTCACTGTCTGTTAGTAGATGGAGTAGCTTTCACTGTCTGTTAGTAGATGGAGTAGCTTTCACTGTCTGTTAGTAGATGGAGTAGCTTTCACTGTCTGTTAGTAGATGGAGTAGCTTTCACTGTCTGTTAGTAGCTGGAGTAGCTTTCACTGTCTGTTAGTAGCTGGAGTAGCTTTCACTGTCTGTTAGTAGCTGGAGTAGCTTTCACTGTCTGTTAGTAGCTGGAGTAGCTTTCACTGTCTGTTAGTAGCTGGAATAACTTTCACTGTCTGTTAGTAGCTGGAGTAGCTTTCACTGTCTGTTAGTAGCTGGAGTAGCTTTCACTGTCTGCTAGTAGCTGGAGTAGCTTTCACTGTCTGTTAGTAGATGGAGTAGCTTTCACTGTCTGTTAGTAGCTGGAGTAGCTTTCACTGTCTGTTAGTAGCTGGAGTAGCTTTCACTGTCTGTTAGTAGCTGGAGTAGCTTTCACTGTCTGTTAGTAGCTGGAGTAGCTTTCACTGTCTGCTAGTAGCTGGAGTAGCTTTCACTGTCTGTTAGTAGCTGGAGTAGCTTTCACTGTCTGTTAGTAGCTGGAGTAGCTTTCACTGTCTGTTAGTAGCTGGAGTAGCTTTCACTGTCTGTTAGTAGCTGGAGTAGCTTTCACTGTCTGCTAGTAGCTGGAGTTGCTTTCACTGTCTGTTAGTAGCTGGAGTAGCTTTCACTGTCTGTTAGTAGCTGGAGTAGCTTTCACTGTCTGTTAGTAGATGGAGTAGCTTTCACTGTCTGTTAGTAGCTGGAGTAGCTTTCACTGTCTGTTAGTAGCTGGAGTAGCTTTCACTGTCTGTTAGTAGCTGGAGTAGCTTTCACTGTCTGTTAGTAGCTGGAGTAGCTTTCACTGTCTGTTAGTTGCTGGAGTAGCTTTCACTGTCTGCTAGTAGCTGTAGTAGCTTTCACTATCTGTTAGTAGCTGGAGTAGCTTTCACTGTCTGTTAGTAGCTTGAGTAGCTTTCACTGTTTGTTAGTAGCTGGAGTAGCTTTCACTGTCTGTTAGTAGCTGGAGTAGCTTTCACTGTCTGTTAGTAGCTGGAGTAGCTTTCACTGTCTGTTAGTAGCTGGAGTAGCTTTCACTGTCTGTTAGTAGCTGGAGTAGCTTTCACTGTCTGTTAGTAGATGGAGTAGCTTTCACTGTCTGTTAGTAGATGGAGTAGCTTTCACTGTCTGTTAGTAGCTGGAGTAGCTTTCACTGTCTGTTAGTAGCTGGAGTAGCTTTCACTGTCTGTTAGTGGCTGGAGTAGCTTTCACTGTCTGTTAATAGATGGAGTAGCTTTCACTGTCTGTTAGTAGCTGGAGTAGCTTTCACTGTCTGTTAGTAGCTGGAGTAGCTTTCACTGTCTGTTAGTAGCTGGAGTAGCTTTCACTGTCTGTTATTAGATGGAGTAGCTTTCACTGTCTGTTAGTAGATGGAGTAGCTTTCACTGTCTGTTAGTAGATGGAGTAGCTTTCACTGTCTGTTAGTAGATGGAGTAGCTTTCACTGTCTGTTAGTAGCTGGAGTAGCTTTCACTCTCTGTTAGTAGCTGGAGTAGCTTTCACTGTCTGTTAGTAGCTGGAGTAGCTTTCACTGTCTGTTAGTAGCTGGAGTAGCTTTCACTGTCTGTTAGTAGCTGGAGTAGCTTTCACTGTCTGTTAGTAGCTGGAGTAGCTTTCACTGTCTGTTAGTAGCTGGAGTAGCTTTCACTGTCTGCTAGTAGCTGGAGTAGCTTTCACTGTCTGTTAGTAGTAGCTGGAGTAGTAGCTTTCACTGTCTGTTAGTAGCTGGAGTAGCTTTCACTGTCTGTTAGTAGCTGGAGTAGCTTTCACTGTCTGTTAGTAGCTGGAGTAGCTTTCACTGTCTGTTAGTAGCTGGAGTAGCTTTCACTGTCTGTTAGTAGCTGGAGTAGCTTTCACTGTCTGTTAGTAGCTGGAGTAGCTTTCACTGTCTGTTAGTAGCTGGAGTAGCTTTCACTGTCTGTTAGTAGCTGGAGTAGCTTTCACTGTCTGTTAGTAGCTGGAGTAGCTTTCACTGTCTGTTAGTAGCTGGAGTAGCTTTCACTGTCTGTTAGTAGCTGGAGTAGCTTTCACTGTCTGTTAGTAGCTGGAGTAGCTTTCACTGTCTGTTAGTAGCTGGAGTAGGTTTCACTGTCTGTTAGTAGCTGGAGTAGGTTTCACTGTCTGTTAGTAGCTGGAGTAGCTTTCACTGTCTGTTAGTAGCTGGAGTAGCTTTCACTGTCTGTTAGTAGATGGAGTAGCTTTCACTGTCTGTTAGTAGATGGAGTAGCTTTCACTGTCTGTTAGTAGATGGAGTAGCTTTCACTGTCTGTTAGTAGATGGAGTAGCTTTCACTGTCTGTTAGTAGCTGGAGTAGCTTTCACTGTCTGTTAGTAGATGGGAGTAGCTTTCACTGTCTGTTAGTAGCTGGAGTAGCTTTCACTGTGGAGGGTATGCTTTCACGGTCTGTTAGTAGCTGGAGTAGCTTTCACTGTCTGTTAGTAGATGGAGTAGCTTTCGCTGTCTGTTAGTAGCTGGAGTAGCTTTCAGCTGTCTGTTAGTAGCTGGAGTGCTTTCACTGTCTGTTAGTAGATGGAGTAGCTTTCACTGTCTGTTAGTAGCTGGAGTAGCTTTCACTGTCTGTTAGTAGCTGGAGTAGCTTTCACTGTCTGTTAGTAGCTGGAGTAGCTTTCACTGTCTGTTAGTAGCTGGAGTAGCTTTCACTGTCTGTTAGTAGATGGAGTAGCTTTCACTGTCTGTTAGTAGCTGGAGTAGCTTTCACTGTCTGTTAGTAGCTGGAGTAGCTTTCACTGTCTGTTAGTAGATGGAGTAGCTTTCACTGTCTGTTAGTAGATGGAGTAGCTTTCACTGTCTGTTAGTAGCTGGAGTAGCTTTCACTGTCTGTTAGTAGCTGGAGTAGCTTTCACTGTCTGTTAGTAGCTGGAGTAGCTTTCACTGTCTGTTAGTAGCTGGAGTAGCTTTCACTGTCTGTTAGTAGCTGGAGTAGCTTTCACTGTCTGTTAGTAGATGGAGTAGCTTTCACTGTCTGTTAGTAGATGGAGTAGCTTTCACTGTCTGTTAGTAGCTGGAGTAGCTTTCACTGTCTGTTAGTAGATGGAGTAGCTTTCACTGTCTGTTAGTAGCTGGAGTAGCTTTCACTGTCTGTTAGTAGCTGGAGTAGCTTTCACTGTCTGTTAGTAGCTGGAGTAGCTTTCACCTTCTGTTAGTAGCTGCAGTAGCGTCTCTGTCTGTTAGTAGCTGGATTAGCTTTCACTGTCTGCTAGTAGCTGGAGTAGATTTCTCTGGAGTCAATTTCTCTGGAGTAGATTTCTCTGGAGTAGATTCTTGGCACGTACACAGCCGTTCCAATGGAGAGGACCCCGTGTAGAGAAGTGAACCACTGCAGCACAGCATTCCCATGTAAATGCCTGGAGAATATTCTGTTGAGAAACACAGCAGACCAGGAGGACACAGAACTGAAATAGATTATTGGCTTCCACTTCCTTTCCCCACTTGTGAATTATTAAGAAGTCTTAGACTGTGAAGTGACTCTTCTCCCACAAGACGCTTTTAAGGCTAATCTGCTTCTTAGTTCTTCAACATTCACACATTCCCATGCTTTCACAAGTCGATGCTTCTCTCACCCTCGCTTGAGGCTCTCCTCTCGAACGTTTTGGAAAGTCTTCATGTAAAGACCCAAGTCACATAGGAACTTAGAGGTATCGCTTTGTTTAGTCGATCAGGGCTGGCTAATATTTATACCAAAAATAATAATAAGTGCAGCCTATCCTACTCCTCTTGAAGGTTTAAAAAAAAAAAAAAATGTAACCTTTATTTACTAGGCAAGTCAGTTAAGAACAAATTCTTATTTTCAATGACGGCCTAGGTACAGTGTTCAGGGGCAGAACAACAGATGTATAACTTGTCAGCTCAGGGATTCGAACTTGCAACCTTTCGGTTATTAGTCCAACGCTCTAACCTCTAACCACTAGGCTACCCTGCCGCCCCATGAAAGTCTTCATGTAAAGACCCAAGTCACATAGGAACTTAGAGGTATTGCTTTGTTTAGTCGATCAGGGCTGGCTAATATTTCATACAAACAATTTAATAAGTGCAGCCTATCCTAGGACTGTTCCATGGTTCCCCACAGGTTTAGTTTAAATCTGTGTGTGTGAGAAGTTAATGCTGTGGTTTCCTGCTCAGTTGTAACACAATGACCTGTAAATTGTGACCTCTTAATCCCTCTCAGGGTCAACGAAGAACTCTCCTGCTGCCTGCTGAGGGATTTACTAATGATAATCATTTATTAACCTGAAGAGAAGTATGTGGGAGAGGAAAGGAAAGATAGAGGGAGGGAGTGATGCCATTCTCCACCTCCCTCACAGTACATGGTTGCTCAAGGGTTTAGGATCATGGCTTGTGGCTCTCCAACATCCAGACGAGACTTTTAGGGACAGTTTACCCAGAATTAAGACTAGTCCTAGACCTAGACTGGACAGCATGTTCAGCGTAGAATCTCTATTGTCCAGCATTTAGAATCAGGTTTGTGACTCTCCAACATCCAAACAAGACTCTTAGACTTTAATCTAGAAAAGAGGACACAGGATGGTTGTCCCCTAAATAACAATAACCGAGCATAGTTTGAGCTCCGTACTGATTAACTTGAGATAAAGAAGTGCAGCAGCTGTCTTCTACCATTACACTATGTTCACCCGATATTCACAAATGACATGATGCTGTAGAGACCTCTGATTATTCCACTATTAAAGGTTTATACACATTTTCCATGATTTTTAACCACATTTTCATGACTATTACTTTACATGAAAAAGTAAGCTTTGTTGACACTGGAAGAGTCCTATGTCTGATCCCATGTAGATCCTGCCGTCGTGCCCTTGATCAAGGCACTTAACCCCCCACAAAGTAGAACTGGACTGTTAGTAACATGTGGTCAACATGTGGTCAATATGTGGTCAACCCTCCGTCTGGAGAGCGGCTGAGTGTGCAGACTTGGCGTTTGATCCAGACCTGAAACACCCAAGTCTGCTTATCAAGGTCCTGTTGAGCAGCTGATGTTTAGGCTACAACGTGGTTAAACCAGGGATGATGTTAGACCAGGGATGATGTTTAGGCTACAGTGTGGTTAGACCAGGGCTGATGTTTAGGCTACAGTGTGATTAGACCAGGGATGATGTTAGACCAGGGCTGATGTTAGGCTACAGTGTGGTTAGACCAGGGCTGATGTTTAGGCTACAGTGTGATTAGACCAGGGCTGATGTTTAGGCTACAGTGTGATTAGACCAGGGCTGATGTTAGGCTACAGTGTGGTTAGACCAGGGCTGATGTTTAGGCTACAGTGTGATTAGACCAGGGCTGATGTTAGGCTACAGTGTGGTTAGACCAGGGCTGATGTTTAGGCTACAGTGTGGTTAGACCAGGGATGATGTTTAGGCTACAGTGGGATTAGACCAGGGCTGATGTTTAGGCTACAGTGTGGTTAGACCAGGGCTGATGTTTAGGCTACAGTGTGGTTAGACCAGGGATGATGTTTAGGCTACAGTGTGGTTAGACCAGGGATGATGTTTAGGGCTACAGTGTGATAGACCAGGGTGATGGTTAGACCAGGGATGATGTTTAGGCTACAGTGTGGTTAGACCAGGGCTGATGTTTAGGCTACAGTGTGATTAGACCAGGGCTGATGTGTAGGCTACAGTGTGATTAGACCAGGCTGATGTTTAGGCTACAGTGTGGTTAGACCAGGGCTGATGTTTAGGCTACAGTGTGGTTAGACCAGGGCTGATGTTTAGGGCTACAGTGTGATATAGATCAGGGCTGATGGTTTAGGCTACAGTGTGGTTTAGACCAGGGCTGATGTTAGGCTACAGTGTGGTTTAGAACAGGGCTGATGTTTAGAGCTACAGTGTGATTAGACCAGGGCTGATGTTTTAGGCTACAGTGTGTTTAGACCAGGGCTGATGTTTAGGCTACAGTGTGATTAGAACCAGGGCTGATGTTTAGGCTACAGTGTGGTTAGATCAGGGGCTGATGTTAGGCTACAGTGTGATTAGATCAGGGCTGTATGTTTAGGCTACAGTGTGTTTAGACCAGGGCTGATGTTTAGGCTACAGTGTGGTTAGATCAGGGCTGATGTTTAGGCTACAGTGTGATTAGACCAGGGCTGATGTTTAGGCTACAGTGTGTTTAGACCAGGGCTGATGTTTAGGCTACAGTGTGATTAGACCAGGGCTGATGTTTAGGCTACAGTGTGGTTAGATCAGGGCTGATGTTTAGGCTACAGTGTGGTTAGACCAGGGCTGATGTTAGGCTACAGTGTGGTTAGACCAGGGCTGATGTTTAGGCTACAGTGTGGTTAGACCAGGGCTGATGTTTAGGCTACAGTGTGGTTAGACCAGGGCTGATGTTTAGGCTACAGTGTGGTTAGACCAGAGATGATGTTTAGGCTACAGTGTGGTTAGACCAGGGATGATGTTAGACCAGGCTGATGTTTAGGCTACAGTGTGATTAGACCAGGGCTGATGTTTAGGCTACAGTGTGGTTAGACCAGGGCTGATGTTTAGGCTACAGTGTGGTCTAGACCAGGGCTGCTGTTTAGGCTTACAGTTGTGGTTTAGACCAGGCTGATGTTTAGTCACATGTGTGGTTAGACCAGGGCTGATGTTTAGGCTACAGATGTGTTTAGACCAGAGGGCTGATGTTTAGGTACAGTTGTGATTAGACCAGGGCTGATTGATGTGTAGGGCTACAGTTGTTGGTTAGATCAGGGGCTGATGTTTAGGCTTACCCCAGGTTTTGTGGTTAGACCAGGGCTGCATGTTTTTAGCTTGACAGTTGTGGTTAGACCAGGGGCTGATGTTTAGGCTACAGTGTGGTTAGACCAGCGGCATGATGTTTCGGGCTACAGTTGTGTTAGACCAGGATGATGTTTAGGCACAGTGTGGTTAGACCAGGGATGATGTTAGACCAGGGCTGGAGTTGTTTAGGCTTACAGTGTGATTAGCCACCAGGTCTGGATGTTTAGGCTACAGTGTGGTTAGACCAAGGGCTGATGTTAGGCTACAGTTGTGGTTAGAACCAGGGCTGATGTTTAGGCTACAGTGTGGTTAGAGTGGCAGGAACAAAAGCCTGCACATCCCAGTAGCTATCCTGGAGGGTGGTTGCCACCTTTGACATAAAATATTTCAACATAACAACCTAATCGTTTTGTCTTTATGAAGTGATTCCCTCGTTCAATGAATCAGGGATCAAATGGATGAGGTAGCCTACTTCAAAGCAAGGTTGCTAACTAGACTGTTTATTATGTAAGGCTCAAACATCCACGTTTCAGGGGAGATCTATGCACAGCAAGGTATTCGTCAATTAGGCCTGTCTGAGCGTGTTGCCCCTCGTTTAAGGGCCTGTCTGGAGCGTGTGCCCCTCTTAAGGCCTGTCTGGAGCGTGTTGCCCCTCGTTAAGGCCTGTCTGGAGCGTGTTGCCCCTCGTTAAGGCTGTCTGGATCGGTTGCCCCTCGTAAGGCCTGTCTGGAGCGTGTTGCCCCCCCGTTAAGGCCTGTCTGGAGCGTGTTGCCCCTCGTTAAGGCCTGTCTGGAGCGTGTTTGCCCCTCGTTAAGGCCTGTCTGAGTCAGGGTCTTCCGGGGTAAAGAGCTAGACAGAAAGATCCACCTTATGTCGTCTGCAGTTGAAGGGGGAAAAAAAAAAAACGTTACTTTTCCACCGTGATCTGCTACCCCACAAGACCGTTAGGAATTACGTTATGGCATGTTGTGCCGGGAGAAAAGAAAATCACTCCCACATCAAACAAACAGCAACCCCAACACACTGGCCTCTCCCCAACTGATAACAAAGAAAAACACCAAAGAGAGAGAGAGCTTTTTACCTGAGGGCATAGAATCACACGCCTTCTCTCATTCTCTCATTTCCTGTGTTTTATTATAAATATTTAGGTGAGAGATGTGGCTTCTTCGGGCAGGTGGTCTCAAACCTCTTCTCAGGGACCCCCCAAGACGTTTCGCAGTGTTGTTGTACTAAGTCACCTGATTCACATCGTCAAGGACTTCATGATTAGTTTGACAAGTTGAATTAGGTTTACTAGTTCTGGAATAGTAAAAAATATATTAATACATGGAACAGTTGGGGGTCCCCAGGGAGTGGGGGAGAATCTCTCACAAGAATCTCCCACAAGAATCTCTCACAAGAATCTCTCACAAGAATCTCCCACAAGAATCTCTCACAAGAATCTCCCACAAGAATCTCCCACGAGAATCTCCCACAAGAATCTCTCACAAGAATCTCTCACAAGAATCTCCCACAAGAATCTCCCACAAGAATCTCTCACAAGAATCTCCCACAAGAATCTCCCACAAGAATCTCTCACAAGAATCTCCCACAAGAATCTCCCACAAGAATCTCTCACAAGAATCTCCCACAAGAATCTCTTTCAAAAGGTAAATATCCCCAACAGGTCTTATATAATTGCACGGTGTTTGCATTTCATCTTCTACTACAGAAGGTCTTAGGACCTTTTTAGACAATCAAAAGATGTGGTCTTCAAGTTGCATACTTATAAAGCCTTAAGCACGAGTCCTATTATAAAGCCTTAAGCACGAGTCCCATTATAAGCCTTAAGTAAGAGTCCTATTATAAAGTATTAAAATAAGATTCCTATTATAAAGCATTAAATAAGAGTCCTATTATAAAGCATTAAATAAGAGTCCTATTATAAAGCATTAATAAGAGTCCTATTATAAAGCATTAAATAAGAGTCCTATTATAAAGCATTAAATAGAATGGCCTATTATAAGCATTAAGTAAGAGTCCTATTATTTAAGTAAGAGTCCTATTATTTAAGTAAGAGTCCTATTATAAAAGCATTAAATAAGAGTCCTATTATAAAGCATTAAATAAGAGTCCTATTATAAAGCATTAAATAAGAGTCCTATTATAAAGGCATTAAGTAAGAGTCCTATTATAAAGCCTTAAATAAGAGTCCTATTATAAAGCATTAAATAAGAGTCCTATTATAAAGCATTAAATAAGAGTCCTATTTAAAGCATTAAATAAGAGTCCTATATAAAAGCATTAATAAGAGTCCTATTATAAAGCATTAAATAAGAGTCCTATTATAATAAGAGCCTTAAATAAGAGTCCTATTATAAAGCCTTAAGTAAAAGTCCTATTATAAAGCCTTAAATTAAGAGTCCTATTATAAAGCCTTAAGTAAAAGTCCTATTATAAAGCATTAAGTAAAAGTCCTATTATAAAGCTTCAGGTGGGAGACATGGTCCAACTGATGGTAGATTGACAGCATGAATTCCTGTTTTACAGCTCCTCCCTTGTCCTTCAGTTGACATCGGTGTTGACCTCATGGATGCTCCATTGTTATTATAATTTCCAACATTCTAACTGATGATGCGTTCGACAGTTAGGAACAAAGACAGTCCTCTATGGCCGTGCGGTCTTTGCCCTCTAGTTTTGACTAACAACGTGCTTAAACTCATTATGACACGCCTGTCTTGTTGTCACACCAAAGGCCCCAGTGTCTCTCTCTGTCTCTAGCTCTGTGTTGGTTTGGCCCGTACAGGAGGAACTGTTACTCTGCGTCAAGGCACTCAACATATAATGTGAGATCGGAGTTGCGAATTCCTCCAATTATAGTCTTCTCTGTGACTCATCAGGTGTACATTGGGGAAATTTTTATTTACATTTCTAGTTTTTGTTGTTGTTTGTCATTTAGTAGATGTTCTTATCCCAGCATACAGCACAGCTCAGTATTTCAATTATTTATTTTATACAGTCATTTAAGGCTCATCTTTATCAAGGGTGTCATTCTAAACCTCACTGTAAATGGGTTTCAAGTTGAGTTTAATTCCTTTTAAATTCCAATCAGTTAGTGAATTAATGAGCAAGAAAAGTGTGTCTAAATCAAGTCATGAACTTAAAAAACAATTTACAATTGAGTTTGACGAGGGTGTAGATTGTGTTCCTGACCCCAACTGTGCTGTGTTGGTCAGTTGGTTTGTCTGAGACCTGTGCTGTGTTAGTTAGTTGGTTTGTCTGAGATCTGTGCTGTGTTAGTCAGTGTTATTGTCTGAGACCTGTGCTGTGTTGGTCAGTTGGTTTGTCTGAGACCTGTGCTGTGTTAGTCAGTTGGTTTGTCTGAGACCTGTGCTGTGTTAGTCAGTTGGTTTGTCTGAGACCTGTGCTGTGTTTAGTCAGTTGGTTTGTCTGAGACCTGTGCTGTGTTGGTCAGTTGGTTTGTCTGAGACCTGTGCTGTGTTAGTCAGTTTGGTTTGGTCTGAGACCTGTGCTGTGTTAGTCAGTTGGTTTGTCTGAGACCTGTGCTGTGTTAGTCAGTTGGTTTGTCTGAGACCTGTGCTGTGTTAGTCAGTTGGTTTGTCTGAGACCTGTGCTGTGTTAGTCAGTTGGTTTGTCTGAGACCTGTGCTGTGTTTAGTCAGTTGGTTTGTCTGAGACCTGTGCTGTGTTAGTCAGTTTGGTTTTGTCTGAGACCCTGTGCTGTGTTAGTCAGTTGGTTGTCTGAGACCTGTGCTGTGTTAGTCAGTTGGTTTAGACCTTGCTGTGTTAGTCAGTTGGTTTGTCTGAGACCTGTGCTGTGTTAGTCAGTTGGTTGTCCTGAGACCTGTGCTGTGTTGGTCAGTTGGTTTGTCCTGAGACCTGTGCTGTGTTAGTCAGTTGGTTTGTCTGAGACCTGTGCTGTGGTAGTCAGTTGGTTTGTCTGAGACCTGTGCTGTGTTAGTCAGTTGGTTTGTCTGAGACCCTGTGTTGTGTTGGTCAGTTGGTTTGTCTGAGACCTGTGCTGTGTTAGTCAGTTGGTTTGTCTGAGACCTGTGCTGTGTTAGTCAGTTGGTTTGGGTCTGAGACCTGTGCTGTGTTAGTCAGTTGGTTTGTCTGAGACCTGTGCTGTGTTGGTCAGTTGGTTTGTCTGAGACCTGTGCTGTGTTAGTCAGTTGGTTTGTCTGAGACCTGTGCTGTGTTAGTCAGTGTTATTGTCTGAGACCTGTGCTGTGTTAGTCAGTTGGTTTGTCTGAGACCTGTGCTGTGTTAGTCAGTTGGTTTGTCTGAGACCTGTGCTGTGTTAGTCAGTGTTATTGTCTGAGACCTGTGCTGTGTTAGTCAGTTGGTTTGTCTGAGACCTGTGCTGTGTTAGTCAGTTGGTTTGTCTGAGACCTGTGCTGTGTTAGTCAGTGTTATTGGTCTGAGACCTGTGCTGTGTTAGTCAGTTGGTTTGTCTGAGACCTGTGCTGTGTTAGTCAGTTGGTTTGTCTGAGACCTGTGTGTGTTAGTCAGTTGGTTTGTCTGAGACCTGTGCTGTGTTAGTCAGTTGGTTTGTCTGAGACTGTGCTGGTTAGTCAGTTGGTTTGTCTGAGACCTGTGCTGTGTTAGTCAGTTGGTTTGTCTGAGACCTGTGCTGTGTTAGTCAGTTGGTTTGTCTGAGACATGTGCTGTGTAGTCAGTTGGTTTGTCTGAGACCTGTGCTGTGTTGGTCAGTTGGTTTGTCTGAGACCCTGTGCTGTGTTAGTCAGTTGGTTTGTCTGAGACCTGTGCTGTGTTAGTCAGTTGGGTTTGTCTGAGACCTGTGCTGTGTTAGTCAGTTGGTTTGTCTGAGACCTGTGCTGTGTTGGTCAGTTGGTTTGTCTGAGACCTGTGCTGTGTTAGTCAGTTGGTTTGTCTGAGACCTGTGCGGTGTTAGTCGTTGTAGTCTGAGACCGTGTGGCTGTGTTAGTCAGTTGGTTTGTCTAGGACCTGTGCTGTGTTGGTCAGTTGGTTTGTCTGAGACCTGTGCTGTGGTTAGGTTCAGTTGGTTTGTCTGAGACCTGGTGCTGTGTGTAGTCCAGTTGGTTTGTCCTGAGACCTGTGCTGTGTTAGTCAGTTGGTTTGTCTAGGACCTGTGCTGGTGTTAGGTCACGTCTGGTTGGTCTGAGACCTGTGCTGTTGTTAGTCAGTTGGTTTGATCTGAGACCTGTTGCTGTGTTGAGTCAGTGTGGTTTGTCTGAGGACCATGTTGCTGTGTTAGGTCAGTTTGGTTTGTCCTGAGACCTGTGGGCTGGTGTTAGTCAGGTTGGTTTGTCTGAGACCTGTGCTGTGTTAGTCAGTTGGTTGTCTGAGACCTGTGCTGTGTTAGTCAGTTTGGTTTGATTGAGACCTGTGCTGTGTTAGTCAGTTGGTTTGTCTGAGACCTGTGCTGTGTTGGTCAGTTGGTTTGTCTGAGACCTGTGCTGTGTTAGTCAGTTGGTTTGTCCTGAGACCTGTGCTGTGTTGGTCAGTTGGTTTGTCTGAGACCTGTGCTGTGTTAGTCAGTTGGTTTGTCTGAGACTGTGGCTGTGTTAGTCAGTGTTTGTCTGAGACCTGTGCTGTGTTAGTCAGTTGGTTTGTCTGAGACCTGTGCTTGGTTAGTCAGTTGGTTTGTCTGAGACCTGTGCTGTGTTAGTCAGTTGGTTTGTCTGAGACCTGTGCTGTGTTAGTCAGTTGGTTTGTCTGAGACCTGTGCTGTGTTAGTCAGTTGGTTTGTCTGAGACCTGTGCTGTGTTAGTCAGTTGGTTTGTCTGAGACCTGTGCTGTGTTGGTCAGTTGGTTTGTCTGAGACCTGTGCTGTGTTAGTCAGTTGGTTTTGTCTGAGACCTGTGCTGTGTTAGTCAGTTGGTTTGTCTGAGACCTGTGCTGTGTTAGTCAGTTGGTTTGTCTGAGACCTGTGCTGTGTTAGTAGTTGGTTTGTCTGAGACCTGTGCTGTGTTGGTCAGGTTGGTTTGTCTGAGACCTGTGCTGTGTTAGTCAGTTGGTTTGTCTGAGACCTGTGCTGTGTTAGTCAGTTGGTTTGTCTGAGACCTGTGGCTGTGTTAGTCAGTTGGTTTGTCTGAGACCTGTGCTGTGTTGGTCAGTTGGTTGATCTGAGACCTGTGCTGTGTTAGTCAGTTGGTTTGTCTGAGACCTGTGCTGTGTTAGTCAGTTGGTTTGTCTGAGACCTGTGCTGTGTTAGTCAGTTGGTTTGTCTGAGACCTGTGCTGTGTTAGTCAGTTTGGTTTGATTGAGACCTGTGCTGTGTTAGTCAGTTTGTTTGTCTGAGACCTGTGCTGTGTTGGTCAGTTGGTTGTCTGAGACCTGTGCTGTGTTAGTCAGTTGGTTTGTCTGAGACCCTGTGCTGTGTTAGTCAGTTGGTTTGTCTGAGACCTGTGCTGTGTTAGTCAGTTGGTTTGTCTGAGACCTGTGCTGTGTTAGTCAGTTGGTTTGATTGAGACCTGTGCTGTGTTAGTCAGTTGGTTTGTCTGAGACCTGTGCTGTGTTGGTCAGTTGTTTGTCTGAGACCTGTGCTGTGTTAGTCAGTTGGTTTGTCTGAGACTGTGCTGTGTTGGTCAGTTGGTTTGTCTGAGACCTGTGCTGTGTTAGTCAGTTGGTTTGTCTGAGACCTGTGCTGTGTTAGTCAGTGTTATTGTCTGAGACCTGTGCTGTGTTAGTCAGTTGGTTTGTCTGAGACCTGTGCTGTGTTAGTCAGTTGGTTTGTCTGAGACCTGTGCTGTGTTAGTCAGTTGGTTTGTCTGAGACCTGTGCTGTGTTGGTCAGTTGGTTTGTCTGAGACCTGTGCTGTGTTAGTCAGTTGGTTTGTCTGAGACCTGTGCTGTGTTAGTCAGTTGGTTGGTCTGAGACCTGTGCTGTGTTAGTCAGTTGGTTTGTCTGAGACCTGTGCTGTGTTAGTCAGTTGGTTTGTCTGAGACCTGTGCTGTGTTAGTCAGTTGGTTTGTCTGAGACCAGGAGGGGTACTCAGACAGAGAATAATCTTCTATGTGTTTACTCCTCCTGTTGTTTTGTTTATTTTTGTTTATTTTTGTTTATTTCCACCACAGGAGCCTTTGTAGTCCGTAAGAGTTGGTCATTGTGGGGTGAAAAGAATGTAGGATCTGTTATTTACAGGCTATGGCTGGAGAGTCGAGACTACCTCTGGGTTTTCGATATGAGAAAACAAACACCAAACTGTGATGTTGTTTCAAGCATTTTTTGTGGACTACAGTGTCAAGATGTAACAGTTTGGCAGTAGAATAGAGTAGAACTCACTCTCTCTCTCTTTAAATTATTGTTCAACTGTCCAATGTTTCATTCCAAATGGAAATGTATTCCCTGTATAATCCAATACTTTTAACCAGAGCGCTATCGAACCATGTCTAACTAATATTCTGTATCAAATTCATGTTTTGTCCGTCACGTACACAGTTTACAGCAGGTATGAACAATACAGTGAGCTTCTTACTTGCGAGCTCCCTAAACAGGGCAATACAAATCATCAATATCAGTCAAATAAAATAACTAATACACTAGTAATAACTAATACACTAGTAATAACTAATACACTAGTAATAACTAATAAGTAGTGTGCATTTAATAATCCCATTACAATATCTGACATCTACACAATGGGATATAATGTCATTTGGGATTCCTTCATCACTATGAGTAGTAATACTGTATTCCACAGCATTATGGGTAGTATACTGTATTATAAGTGGTATACTGTATTCTGAGTAGTATACCATATTCTACAGCATTATGAGTAGTATACTGTATTCCACAGTACTATGAGTAGTTTACTGTATTCTACTGTATTCTAAGTAGTTTACTGTATTCTAATGTATTATGAGTAGTATACTGTATTCTACTGTATTCGACTGTATTCTGAGTAGTATACCATATTCCACAGCATTATGAGTAGTATACTGTATTCTACTGTATTCCACTGTATTCTGAGTAGTATACCATATTCCACAGTACTATGAATAGTTTATTGTATTCCACTGTATTCTGAGTAGTTTACTTTATTCCACTGTATTCTGAGTAGTGTAGTGTTTTCCACATCATTATGACTAGTATACAATATTCCACAGCAGTATGAGTAGTTTACTGTATTCCACTGTATTCTGAGTAGTTTACTGTATTCTACTGTATTCTGAGTAGTATACTGTATTCCACAGCATTATGAGTAGTATACTGTATTCCACAGCAGTATGAGTAGTGTACTGTATTCCACTGTATTCTGAGTAGTTTACTGTATTCCACTGTATTCTGAGTAGTTTACTGTATTCCACTGTATTCTGAGTAGTTTACTGTATTCCACTGTATTCTGAGTAGTTTACTGTATTCCACTGTATTCTGAGTAGTTTACTGTATTCCACTGTATTCTGAGTAGTTTACTGTATTCCACTGTATTCTGAGTAGTATATTGTATTCCACAGCATTAGGAGTAGTATACAATATTCCACAGCATTATGAGTAGTTTACTGTATTCCACTGTATTCTGAGTAGTTTACTGTATTCCACTGTATTCTGAGTAGTTTACTGTATTCCACTGTATTCTGAGTAGTTTACTGTATTCCACTGTATTCTGAGTAGTTTACTGTATTCCACTGTATTCTGAGTACAGGGAGAAGTCCTACAGTCTTGTCTAGTTGAGTTGGATCCAGAATACCAAATCAAATCTTTGATATGCCACTGCTGTGCTAGAAAGGGTCCTGTGTCCCAACTGCCACCCTGTTCCCTACAAAGTGAACTATATGGGGGGATAGGCTGCAATTTCTGACGCATCAAGTGTAATTTGTTAGCACTGACTCGTGGAATTGGATATCAAAGGTTTCATTTCAATTAGCCCTGGGGGCGAACGTGCATTATGATTAGGCCTTCCATTTATGTAATGGAGGGAAATTACATTCATATTAAATTATGTTATTTTTCTCATTTTTCAGCTCACCCCACTCACTTCCCCCCCAAAACTGTTTCCTGACTCAGCGTATGTAGTGTGTGTGTGTGCGTGTGTGTGTGTGCGTGTGTGTGTGTGTGTGCGTGTGTGTGTGTGCGTGTTTGTGTGTGCGTGCGTGTGTGTGTTTGTGTGTGTGCGCTTGTGTGTGTGTGTGCGCTTGTGTGTGTGTGTGTGCGTGTGTGTGTGTGTGTGTGCGTGTGTGTGTGTGTGTGCGTGTGTGTGTGTGTTTGTGTGTGTGTGTGCGCGTGTGTGTGTGTGTGTGTGTGTGTGCGCTTGTGTGTGTGTGTGTGTAATGGCATCCATCTAGGCAGTTCTTGTGACAGCTCTGACACTCAGGTCTTGACTTTTTTAGTCCCTTCCCCTTTATTCTCCAGCCTTGTAGGGGTCTCCTCAGGGTGGGGGGGTTAGACAGACAGGCTGACTGAGAGGCAGGCAGGGTGGGGATGGGTGGGTGGGGGGTTGGGGGGGGGGGTGTTAGACAGACAGACTGACTGAGAGGCAGGCAGGGTGGGGAAGGGTGGGTGGGGGGTTGGGGGGGGGTGTTAGACAGACAGGCTGACTGAGAGGCAGGCAGGGTGGGGTGGGGATGGGTGTTTGGGTGGGGGGGTGGGTGGGTGTTAGACAGACAGGCTGACTGTGAGGCAGGCAGGGGGGGTGGTGATGGGTGGGTGGGGGGTGGGTGGATGGGGGGGTGTTAGACAGACAGGCTGAATGTGAGGCAGGCAGGGGGGGTGGGGATGGGTGGGTGAGTGGGGGGTGGGTGGATGGGGGGGTGTTAGACAGACAGGCTGACTGAGAGGCAGGCAGAGTGGGAGGAACAACACAATGGGGGTGCAGGGTTAAGTAAAGGGGTTAGGGGTGATTGACCTATGACCTCTTACACCAATATGGCTGCTCCTATGATTGATCCGACAGGGTAGACATATTGCACCCTATTCTCTCTGTAGCGTACTACTTCTGACCAGAACCCTGTGCACTACATAGCAAATAGGGGGCAATTTGGGACACCTCCAGACACTTGTTGATGGGACGGGTTGTCTCTTACGCCTGCGGGGAAATCGGAAAGAGTAATGACAGACAGGAAATTAGGTTATTTTCAGTCCCTGTCAAGGTCAAGGGTTACAGTCTTCTTACCGGTGAGATAATTATCTTCTGTAAAAAAAACTGTACCACTTCTCGTCTCTGTGACATCACAGGACGTCACTTTAACAAGAGTTAGAACTAGAACAGTTTTTCACTGCACTGTTCTAGCATTCCATCTGCACTGCACTGTTCTAGCATTCCATCTGCACTGCACTGTTATAGCATTCCATCTGCACGGCACTGTTCTAGCATTCCATCTGCACTGCACTGTTCTAGCATTCCATCTGCAATGCACTGTTATAGCATTCCATCTGCACGGCACTGTTCTAGCATTCCATCTGCACGGCACTGTTCTAGCATTCCATCTGCACTGCACTGTTCTAGCATTCCATCTGCACTGCACTGTTATAGCATTCCATCTGCACGGCACTGTTCTAGCATTCCATCTGCACTGCACTGTTCTAGCATTCCATCTACACTGTTCTAGCATTCCATCTACACGGTTCTAGCATTCCATCTACACTGCACTATTATAACATTCCATCTGCACTGTTCTAGCATTCCATCTAACTGCACTGTTCTAGCAATCCATCTGCACTGCACTGTTCTAGCATTCCATCTAACTGCACTGTTCTAGCATTCCATCTGCACTGCACTGTTCTAGCACTCCATCTGCACTGCACTGATCTAGCCTTCTATCTGCACTGCACTGTTCTACCATTCCATCTGCACTGCACTGTTCTAGCATTCCATCTACACTGTTCTACCATTCCATCTGCACTGCACTGTTCTAGCATTCCACCTAACTGCACTGTTCTAGCATTCCATCTGCACTGCACTGTCCTACCATTCCATCTGCGCTGCACTGTTCTAGCATTCCATCTGCACTGCACTTTTCTAGCATTCCATCTGCACTGTTCTAGCATTCCATCTGCACTGCACTGTTCTAGCCTTCCATCTGCACTGCACTGTTCTAGCATTCCATCTGCACTGCACTGTTCTAGCATTCCATCTGCACTGCACTGTTCTAGCATTCCATCTGCACAGTTCTAGCATTCCATCTACACTGTTCTAGCATTCCATCTACACTGTCCTACCATTCCATCTGCGCTGCACTGTTATAGCATTCCATCTGCACTGCACTGTTCTAGAATTCCATCTGCACTGCACTGTTCTAGCATTCCATCTGTACTGCACTGTTCTAGCATTCCATCTGCACTGTTATAGAATTCCATCTGCACTGCACTGTTATAGCATTCCATCTGCACTGCACTGTTCTAGCATTCCATCTGCACTGTTCTAGCATTCCATCTACACTGTTATAGCATTCCATCTACACTGTCCTACCATTCCATCTGCGCTGCACTGTTATAGCATTCCATCTGCACTGCACTGTTCTAGAATTCCATCTGCACTGCACTGTTCTAGCATTCCATCTGTACTGCACTGTTCTAGCATTCCATCTGCACTGCACTGTTATAGAATTCCATCTGCACTGCACTGTTCTAGCATTCCATCTGCACTGCACTGTTCTAGCATTCCATCTGCACTGCACTGTTCTAGCATTCCATCTGCACTGCACTGTTATAGAATTCCATCTGCACTGCACTGTTCTAGCATTCCATCTGCACTGCACTGTTCTAGCATTCCATCTGCACTGCACTGTTCTAGAATTCCATCTGCACCCATAGGCCTCTCGTCAAAAGTACTGCACATTATAGGAAAGGTTACCGTTTGGGAGAGAATGTAAGAGACCTGGATAAAAAAGTCTCTTTCTGAGTTAAACAATAGAAAGCGAGGAGAGAGAGAGAGAATCTTCCTGCCTCCTGTCTCCACGGAGTTAAAGTGGCATCAATAAGCCGAGGGGTATAATAATAACATGCAATTACATCCAGCAAAACCCCATGACTCCCACGTCTCAGACAGGACCGCTAGCAGACACATTATTTATCTTGTCCACTGCAAATAGCACAGCCCACAGCCCTGGTGTGTGTCTCTGTGTGTGTGTGTGTGTGTGTGTGTGTAGGAGGGGGCGGGGGACTCAGTAGGGTAAGGCGTCCCATTGTGGTGGTGGCCCAGGGAAAGTAAGCATGCTTTTCTGCCTCCCTCCTCTCTCTCTCTCCCTCTGGCTCTCTGCTCTCTTCCTCCCTTCCTCTAATCTAATTCTCCCTCCCTCCTCTCTCTGCTCTCTCCCTTCCTCCCTCCCTCCCTCCCTCCCTCCCTCTAATCTAATGCTCCCTCCCTCCTCTCTCTGCTCTCTCCCTTCCTGCCTCCCTCCTCTCTTTGCTCTCTCCCTTCCTGCCTCCCTCCTCTCTCTGCTCTCTCTCTTCCTTCCTCCCTCTAATTTAATGCTCCCTCCCTCCTCTCTCTCTTTCTTCCTCCTCTCTCTGCTCCCTCCCTCCCTCCCTCTAATCTAATGCTCCCTCTCTCCTCTCTCTGCTATCTCCCTTCCTTCCTCCCTCCCTCTAATCTAATGCTCCCTCCTCCTCTCTCCCTTTCTCCCTCTAATCTAATGCTCCCTCCTCTCTCTGCTCTCTCCCTCCCCTCTCCCCTCTCTGCTCTCTCCCTACCTCCTCTCTCTGCTATCTCCCTCCTCTCTCTGCTCTCTCTCTCTTCCTCCCTCTAATCTAATCCTCCCTCCTCTCTCTGCTCTCTCTTCCTCCCTCTAATCTAATGCCCCCTCCCTCCTCCTCTCTGCTCTCTCTCTTCCTTCCTCCCTCTAATCTAATGCTCCCTCCCTCCCCTCTCTGCTCTCTCTCTCTTCCTCCCTCTAATCTAATCCTCCCTCCCTCTAATCTAATGCTCCCTCCCTCCTCTCTCTGCTATCTCCCTCCCCTCTCTGCTCTCTCCCTACCTCCTCTCTCTGCTCTCTCTCTTCCTTCCTCTAATCTAATCCTCCCTCCTCTCTCTGCTCTCTCTTCCTCCCTCTTATCTAATGCTCCCTCCCTCCTCTCTCTGCTCTCTCTCTTCCTTCCTCGCTCTAATCTAATGCCCCTCCCTCCCCTCTCTGCTCTCTCTCTCTTCCTCCCTCTAATCTAATCCTCCCTCCTCTCTCTGCTCTCTCTTCCTCCCTCTAATCTAATGCCCCCTCCCTCCTCTCTCTGCTCTCTCTCTTCCTTCCTCCCTCTAATCTAATGCTCCCTCCCTCCCCTCTCTGCTCTCCCTCTCTTCCTCCCTCTAATCTAATCCTCCCTCCCTCTAATCTAATGCTCCCTCCCTCCTCTCTCTGCTATCTCCCTCCCCTCTCTGCTCTCTCCCTACCTCCTCTCTCTGCTCTCTCTCTTCCTTCCTCTAATCTAATCCTCCCTCCTCTCTCTGCTCTCTCTTCCTCCCTCTAATCTAATGCTCCCCTCCCTCCTCTCTCTGCTCTCTCTCTTCCTTCCTCCCTCTAATCTAATGCTCCCTCCCTCCCCTCTCTGCTCTCTCTCTCTTCCTCCCTCTAATCTAATCCTTTTCTCCCTCTAATCTAATGCTCCCTCCCTCCTCTCTCTGCTCTCTCCCTCCCCTCTCTGCTCTCTCCCTTCCTTCTTCCCTCCTCTCTCTGCTCTCTCCCCTTCCTCCCTCTAATCGAATGCTCCCTCCCTCCTCTCTCCCTCCTCCCTCTAATCTAATGCTCCCTCCCTCCTCTCTCTGCTCTCTCCCTTCCTACCTTATCCCTCCCTCTAATCTAATGCTCCCTCCCTCCTCTCTCTGCTCTCTCCCTTCCTACCTTATCCCTCCCTCTAATCTAATGCTCCCTCCCTCCTCTCTCTGCTCTCTCCCTTCCTACCTTATCCCTCCCTCTAATCTAATGCTCCCTCCATCATCCCTCCCTCCCTCATAGACCCACAGGCCCAGACATCATTAATCTACCACACTAAACAGTGCCCACAGCCTCACTAGAAAGTTAGGTTCAAGAGCCAGGCCTGCAGTTTGAGTTTGAGTTTGAGTTTATTTTATTTTTACAGGGACAGTGCACATTAATCAAAGTTTCAGTAAAAGTGCTGGTTTTAGCCAGCCGGCTAATTTTCAACCGCAGTCCCTGGGCAGGTTATGAAAAACAATGACAATATAGACAACAGAGACATAGAACAAGCAAGACGTAGCATACAGACAGAGCAACATAGGACAAGCAAGACATAGCATACAGACAGAGCAACATAGGACAAGCAAGACGTAGCATACAGACAGAGCAACATAGGACAAGCAAGACATAGCATACAGACAGAGCAACATAGGACAAGCAAGACGTAGCATACAGACAGAGAAACATAGGACAAGCAAGACGTAGCATACAGACAGAGCAACATAGGACAAGCAAGACGTAGCATACAGACAGAGAAACATAGGACAAGCAAGACGTAGCATACAGACAGAGCAACATAGAACAAAAAGCAGCAAGACAAAATTCATAAAAGCAACAAAGTGTTTCCACACCTCACAAGCTACAGACAACAGACAACATGGAGTGGCAACACACAGCTAGGGACCATGTTCACAAATCTGATTGGCCTTTAGCCATGTCTTCAAGCATTTGGTGAAAGTGTGATATGTGGTGCAGTTATGTGTGTCTGATGGCAGTGTATTCCAGACATGGGAAGCTCTAACTGAGAAAACAAATGTACTAAAGGTGCTTTTCCTTAAGGGAACTATACTATACAGTCATTACACTATCCCTCTCCTCCTCCTCTACCTCCTCTCCTCTAGAGCCTACAGTCATTACACTATCCCTCTCCTCCTCCTCTACCTCCTCTCCTCTAGAGCCTACAGTCATTACACTATCCCTCTCCTCCTCCACCTCCTCTCCTCTAGAGCCTACAGTCATTACACTATCCCTCTCCTCCTCCACCTCCTCTCCTCTAGAGCCTACAGTCATTACACTATCCCTCTCCTCCTCCACCTCCTCTCCTCTACAGCCTACAGTCATTACACTATCCCTCTCCTCCTCCTCTACCTCCTCTCCTCTAGAGCCTACAGTCATTACACTATCCCTCTCCTCCTCCCACCTCCTCTCCTCTAGAGCCTACAGTCATTACACTATCCCTCTCCTCCTCCACCTCCTCTCCTCTAGAGCCTACAGTCATTACACTATCCTCTCCTCCTCTACCTTCCTCTCCTCTAGAGCCTACAGTCATTACACTATCCCTCTCCTCCTCCACTCCTCTCCTCTAGAGCCTACAGTCATTACACTATCCCTCTCCTCCTCCACCCTACAGTCCATTACACTATCCCTCTCCTCCCTCCACCCTCCTCTCCTCAAGAGCCTGCAGTCATTACACTATCCCTCTCCTCCTCCCCACCTCCTCCTCTCCTCAAGAGCCTGCAGTCATTACACTATCCCTCTCCTCCACCTCCTCTCTCAAGAGCCTGCAGTCATTACACTATCCCTCTCCTCCTCCACCTCCTCTCACTCAAGAGCCTACAGTCATTACACTATCCCTCTCCTCCTCTACCTCCTCTCCTCAAGAGCCTGCAGTCATTACACTATCCCTCTCCTTCTCCACCTCCTCTCCTCAAGAGCCTACAGTCATTACACTATCCCTCTCCTCCTCCACCTCCTCTCCTCAAGAGCCTGCAGTCATTACACTATCCCTCTCCTCCACCTCCTCTCCTCAAGAGCTCTGCAGTCATTACACTATCCTCTCCTCCTCCACCTCCTCTCCTCAAGAGAGTCTTGTTTCTAATTCCCCTGCACTCACCCCCTTCTGACTGGTAAGACAGGGAGAAAATACCTTGAGCAGCATCCTGTATATCATCTACTGTAGACAAACAGAAGAATGAGGTCTGTATTTTACGTGACCATATAGAGTCAGGAAGTCACGCAGCAAAGGACAGTTTTATAAAGTTTCCTCTGAGAGGTGACACACACACACACACCACACACGAACACACACACATACGAACACACACACACACACACACACACGAACACACACACACGAACACACACACACGAACACACACACACACCACACACGAACAACACACACACACACGAACACACACACCCTTCCCCCCCTTTAACCCATCCTGCCCCCCCCTTTAACCCATCCTGACCCTTCTCCCCCCCTTTAACCCATCCTGACCCTTCTCCCCCCTTTAACCCAATCCTGACCCTTCTCCCCCTTTAACCATCCTGACCCTTCCCCCCCCTTTAACCCATCCTGACCATGCTCCCCCCCTTTAACCCATCCTGACCCTTCTCACCCCTTAACCCCATTCCTGACCCTTCCCCCCCTTTTAACCCATCCTGACCCTTCTCTCCCCTTTAACCCATCCTGACCCCCCCTTTAACCCATCCTGACCTTTCCCCCCCTCTAACCATCCTGACCCCACCCTTTAACCCCATCCTGACCCTTCCCCACCTTTAACCCATCCCTGACCCTTCCCCCCCTTTAACCCTCCTGACCCCTCCTTTAACACCATCCTGACCCTTCTCCCCCCTTTAACCCATCCTGACCCTTCCCCCCCTTTAACCCCATCCTGACTCTTCTCCCCCCTGTAACCCATCCTGACCCTTCCCCTCCTTTAACACCCATTCCTGACTCTTCTCTCCCCCCCCCCCCCCCCTTAAACCCATCCTGACACTCCCCCCCCCCCCCCCCCTTTAACCCATCCTGGCACTTCTCACCCCCTTTAACCCATCCTGGCACTTCTCCCCCCTTTAACCCATCCTGACCCTTCCCCCCCTTCTTTAACTCCATCCTGACCCTCCCCCCTTTTAACCCATCCTGACCCGTCCCCCCCCTTTAACCCATCCTGCCCCTTCTCCCCCCCACTTTAACTTATCCTGCCCCCCCCCCTTTAACCCATCCTGACCCTTCTCCCCCCCTTTAACCCATCCTGACCCTTCTCCCCCCTCCTTTAACCCCATCCTGACCCTTCTCCCCCTTTAACCCATCCTGACCCTTCTCCCCCCCACTTTAACTTATCCTGACCCTTCCTTCCCCCCCTTTACCCCATCCTGACCCTTCTCCCCCCTTTAACCCATCCTGCCCCCCCCTTTAACCCATCCTGACCCTTCCCCCACTTTAACTTATCCTGACCCTTCCCCCCCTTTAACCCATCCTGACCCTTCCCCCACTTTAACTTATCCTGACCCTTCCCCCCTTTAACCAATCCTGACCCTTCCCCCCCTTTAACCCATCCTGACCATCTCTCCCCCCTTTAACCCATCCTGACCCCCCCCCCTTTAACCCATCCTGACCCTTCCCCCCCTTTAACCCATCCTGACCATTCTCTCCCCCCTTTAACCCATCCTGACCCTCCCCCCTGTAACCCATCCTGACTCTCCTCCCCCCCTTTAACCCATCCTGACACTTCTCCCCCCCTTTAACCCATCCTGACCATTCTCTTCCCCCCTTTAACCCATCCTGACCCCCCCCCCCTTTAAACCCATCCTGACCCTTCTCTCCCCCTTTAACCCATCCTGACCCTTCTCTCCCCTTTAACCCATCCTGACCCTTCTCCCCCCTTTGACCCATCCTGACCCTTCCCCCCTTTAAACCCATCCTGACCCTTCTCCCCCCTTTAACCCATCCTGACCCTTCTCTCCCCCTTTAACCCATCCTGACCTTCTCTCCCCTTTAACCCATCCTGACCCTTCTCTCCCCTTTAACCCATCCTGACTCTTCTCCCCCCTTTAAACCCATCCTGACACTTCTCCCCCCTTTAACCCATCCTGACCCCCCTTTAACCCATCCTGACCCTTCCCCCCCTTTAAACCCATCCTGACCCTTCCCCCCTTTAACCCATCCTGACCCTTCCCCCCCTTTAACCCATCCTGACCCCTCCCCCCTTTAACCCATTCCTGACCCTTCCCCCTTTAACCCATCCTGACTCCCTCCTTTAACCCATCCTGACCCTTCCCCCCTTTAAACCCATCCTGACTCTTCTCCCCCCCTTCAACCCATCCTGACCCTTCTCCCCCTTTAACCCATCCTGACCCTTCCCCCCCCTTTAACCCATCCTGACCCTCCCCCCCTTTAACCCATCCTGACCCCCCTTTAACCCATCCTGACTCCTCCTTTAACCCATCCTGACCCTTCTCCCCCTTTAAACCCATCCTGACCCCTTCTCCCCCTTTAACCCATCCTGACCCTCCCCCCCTTTAACCCTCCTGACCCTTCCCCCCCTTTAACCATCCTGACCCTTCTCCCCCCCCTTTAACCCATCCTGACCCTTCCCCCCCTTTAACCCATCCTGACCCTTCCCCCCTTTAAACCATCCTGACCCTTCCCCCCTTTAACCCATCCTGACCCTTCTCCCCCCCTTTAACCCATCCTGACCCTTCCCCCCTTTAACCCATTCCTGACCCTTCCCCCCTTTAACCCATCCTGACCCTTCTCCCCCCCATTTTAACCCATCCTGACCTTCCCCCTTCCCCCCTTACCCATCCTGACCTTCTCCCCCCATTTAACCCATCCTGACCCTTCCCCCCCTTTAACCCATCCTGACCTTCTACCCCCCCATTTAACCCATCCTGACCCTTCTCCCCCCCATTTAACCCATCCTGACCATTTCTCTCCCCCTTTTAACCCATCCTGACCCTTCTCTCCCCTTTAACCCATCCTGACCCTTCTCCCCCTTTAACCCATCCTGACCCTTCTCCCCCCCCCCATGTAACCCATCCTGACCCTTCCCCTCCTTTAACCCATCCTGACCCTTCTCCCCCCTTTAACCCATCCTGACCCTTCTCTCCCCTTTTAACCCATCCTGACCCTTCTCTCCCTCCCCACCCGACACAATGGTCCCTGTGCTTGGCCCTTCACTTGTTTCATTGTGGAGAGGAGAGGAGGAATGTGCTTGTTCTTTGTGTCAGTCAGTCTCCTGACTCAGGTTCGGTCACTGTGTTGTTGGCAGATGGCCAAGCTCTTTTGTGTTCTGGTGCATTCCGATGACACGCGCGCGCACACCACACACACACCAACACACACACACACACAACACAAAACACACACACACACACACACACACACACACACACACACCACACACACACACTGGACCAGAGTGACAGCTCACAATCGCATCTCTCTCCATCCCTTCTTCCCCAGCAGGAATCTTTTACAGGAACACTAGGCCTTTTGAAGGTTTTCTGTTGTTGGTGCTTTGCTCTGTAGACAGATGTAACCTAATGGCTGTGTTGTCTGTGTTGCTGATGACCAACACCTGGAACTCTGCAGGTTTAAACCAGGTTGTAGAACACTGTAATTAACCTGTGGAACAGCCGTTAAACAGAGAGAAGCACAACTGAGCTCCTCTCTTGATCTGTCATCGGAGGGACCCTAGAGAGGGGTAGGCTGGGTAGGGGTAGGCTGGGTAAGGATAGGCTGGGTAAGGGTAGGTGTAGACTGGATAGGTAAGTGTAGGCTGGGTAGGTGAGGGTAGACTGGGTAGGTAAGGGTAGACTGGGTATGGATAGACTGGGTAGAGGTAGACTGGGTAGGTGGTAGACTGGGTAGGTGTAGACTGGGTAGGAAGGGGTAGACTGGGGTAGGGGGGGTAGACTGGGTAGGTAAGGGTATAGATGGGTATGGATAGACTGGGTAGGTGGGGTGGTAGACTGGGGGTAGGTAAGGGTGGACTGGGTATGGATAGACTGGGGTAGGGGTAGACTGGGTAGGTGGTGGTAGCTGGGTAGATGGGTAGGGGGGGGGTAGACTGGGTAGGGGTAGGGGGTGTAGGTAAGGGTAGACTGGGTAGGATAGACTGGGTAGGGGTAGACTGGGTAGGTGGGGTAGACTGGATAGGTGGGGTAGACTGGGTAGGGGGTAGACGGGTAGTGGGGGGTAGACTGGGTATTGATAGACTGGGTAGGTAAGGGTAGACTGGGTTATGGGATAGACTGGGTAGGTGAGGGTGGGTAGGTGGGTAGGTTGGGTAGAATGGTAGGTGAGGGTAGTGAGACTGGGTAGGTAAGGTAGACTGGGTAGGTGAGGGGTAGACTGGGTAGGTGAGGATAGACTGGGTAGGTAAGGGTTAGACTGGGTAGGTAAGGGTAGACTGGGTAGGTGAGGGGTTAGACTGGGTAGGTGAGGGTAGACTGGGTATGGAAGACTGGGTAGGTGAGGGGTAGACTGGGGAGGTGAGGGGTAGATGGGTATTGAGGGTATTAGATGGGTAGTAAGGGGTAGTCGGGGAGATGGGTAGGTAAGGGTAGACTGGGTAGGGGTAGACTGGGTAGGTAAGTTTAGGGACTGGGTATGGATAGACTGGGTAAGGTAGACTGGTAGACGGTAGGTGGGGTAGACTGGATAGGTGGGGTAGACTGGGTATGGGTAGGACTGGTAGTAGGGTAGACTGGGTATGGATAGACTGGGTAGGGTAGACTGGGTAGGTGGGTAGACTGGGTAGGTGAGGGTAAGGCTGGGTAGGTAAGGGTAGACTGGGTAGGTGAGGGGTAGACTGGGTAGGTGAGGATAGACTGGGTAGGTGAGGGGTAGACTGGGTATGGATAGAACTGGGTAAGGTATTAGACTGGTAGGTAAGGGAGACGGGTAGGTGAGGGTAGACTGGTAGTGGGGGTAGACTGGGTAGGTGAGGGTAGACTAGGTAGGGGTAGACTGGGCAGGTAAGGGTTAGACTGTGTAGGTGATGGGGGGGATAGACTGGTGGGGGGGGGGGTTGGCCCGTGGAAGAAGTTGTTGGGTTGTATGAGTAGAAAGCAGTGGGTATGGATAGACTGGGTGGTAGGGGTAGACAGAGAAGGGTGGGTGTATTGAGTAGAAAGCAGTGGGTATGGATAGACTGGGTAGGTAAGGGTAGACTGGGTAGGTGAGGGGTAGACTGGTGGTGGTGGGGGGGTTGCCCGGGAAGGTGTTGGGTTGTATTGAGTAGAAAGCAGGGTATGGATAGACTGGGTAGGTAAGGGTTGACTGGGTAGGTAAGGTAGACTGGTAGGTAAGGGTAGGTACTGGGTAGGTAATGGGTAGGTGAGGGGTAGACTGGGTAGGTGGGGGGGGGGGGGTGCCCGGAAGGCGTTGGTTGTATTGAGTAGAAAGCAGTGTTGTTTAGGCCTGGGCTCAAACAAGGCGTTTTTTTCTCATGTTCTTGCAGTGTTTTTCTCGAACCTGTCTGAAGTCCTTTTGACGACTACATATTCAATAGCCTCTGTGTACCAGGCACGCTGAAGTATGTGAAAGAAAACAATACAATTTGAACCCAGTATGATAGCGTTCAAGCGTCCTCAGATGACTTCACTGTTTAGAATAGGATCGTGTCATGTAGCTCATTTGTCTGTTTATAGTGTGGAGGGGCCGGAGAGACCCACTTCCTGGGGTGTCATCTCTCCTCTTTCAGCCGACCAAGGAACTATCTGACACCAGCTATTATTTCATGAACCCAACAGCGAATGAAACAGGTTTGGGTCCAGTAACCGAAAGGTTGGTGGATGGAATTCTGAGCCGACGACGATAAAAATCTGTCATTCAGCCCTGTCTCAAGGGGAGTGGGATATATGTCTGATCCTGGTTGTGACCTCACTCTCTGAGGGTGTCTCAGGGGGAGTTTGTGTCTGATCCTGGTGTGACCTCACTCTCTGAGGGTGTCTCAGGGGGGTTTGTGTCTGATCATGGTTGTGGACTCACTCTCTGAGGGGTTCTCAGGGGGAGTTGTGTCTGATCCCTGGTTGTGACCTCACTCTCTGAGGGTGTCTCAGGGGGAGTTTGTGTCTGATCCCTGGTTGTGACCTCACTCTCTGAGGGTGTCTCAGGGGGAGGGGGATATTACACACCTGTAGCCCCTTTCCACTTCATACAGTGAACTATAAAAGGACTATAAAACAAACCCCCTAATTCATTAATTCATCATTTGTAACAGTTAGTTTGAGTCTCAAATGGCACCCGACCAGAGCCCCTATTCCCTATATAGTACACTACTATAGCCAGAGCCCTATTCCTATATAGAACACTACTTTAGACCAGAGCCCTATTCACTATATAGTACACTACTGTTGACCAGAGCCCTATTCCTATATAGGTACACTACTATAGACACGAGACCTATTCCCTATTAGTGCACTACTTTAGACCAGAGCCCTATTCCCTATATAGTGCACTACTTAGACCAGAGCCCTATTCCCTATATAGTTCACTACTGTTGACCAGAGCCCTATTCCCTATATAGTGCACTACTTTAGACCAGATGCCCTATTCCCTATATAGTGCACTACTTTAGACCAGAGCCCTATTCCCTATATAGTGCATACTTTAGACCAGAGCCCTATTCCCTATATAGTCACTACTGTTGACCAGAGCCCTATTCCCTATATAGTGCACTACTTTAGACCAGAGCCCTATTCCCTATATAGTGCACTACTTTAGACCAGAGCCCTATTCCCTATATAGTTCTACTAATGTGACCAGAGCCTATTCCTATATAGTGCACTACTTTAGACCAGAGCCCTATTCCCTATATAGTGCACTACTGTAGACCAGAGCCCTATTACCGTATATAGTGCACTACTTAGACCAGAGCCCTATTACCTATATAGTACACTACTGTAGACCAGAGTCCTATTCCCTATATAGTGCACTACTGTAGACCAGAGCCCTATTACCTATATAGTGCTCCACTGTTGACCAAGGCCATGTGCACTATTAGGGAATAGGGATGCCATCTGGGATTTACCCTAGTTTCTTGCCTGAGTGGTCGCTGCGGCCTCTCTGTCCCTCGACAGCTCTATGTCACTAGTCAGTAGGGCATAGATTATGATGGTTAGGCTCGGAGTGTGCAGATGGTTAAAACACATCTTCACCTGTTCTTATCCTTTATCAATTTCACAACTTCCTTTGGAATTTAAAAAAAAAATATATATATATTTACCTTATTTTACCAGGTAAGTTGGCTGAGAGCACATTCAGGGGATGAGGAGGGGGGGGGGTGAATGAGCTAATGAAGGTATCGTCTAGTGAAGATGTGATTATTTAACTACTCCAAAGTTAGATACAAGTGGGTCTATTCGTGTGAATACCAGTGAATGCAGTTGCTGAGAATATATGCTTTACTTTGCCATAGTAGGCCAATACACACACAGAACCCCCCCCCCACACACACCTCTGATTCAGAGGCCAATACATTTATCTATGTCCTTACAGAACCCCCCCCCCCCACACACACCTGATTCAGAGGCCAACACATTTATCTATGTCCTTACAGAACCCCCCCCCCACACACACACCTCTGATTCAGAGGCCAATACATTTATCTATGTCCTTACAGAACCCCTATGTATAGGCCTTTAAGGCAGCCCACCCCCCCCCCCACCCCCCCCCCCACACACACACACCTCTGATCCAGAGGCCAATACATTTATCTATGTCCTTACAGAACCCCTACTGTATAGGCCACACCACACACACCTCTGATTCAGAGGCCAATACATTTATCTATGTCCTTACAGACCCCTACTGTATAGGCCACACACACACACCTCTGATTCAGAGGCCAATACATTTATCTATGTCCACAGAACCCCCCCCCACACCACCACTTGATTCAGAGGCCAATACATTTATCTATGTCCTTACAGAACCCCCCCCCCCCACACACACCTCGATTCAGAGGCCAAACATTTATCTATGTCCCTTACAGAACCCCCCCCCCCACACACACACCTCTGATTCAGAGGCCAATACATTTATCTATGTCCTTACAGAACCCCTACTGTATAGGCCTTTAAGGCAGCCCACCCCCCCCCCCCCCCCCACCACCCACACCCCCCCTCCCTGCCCCCCACACACACACCTCTGACAGAGGCCAATACATTTATCTGTCCTTACAGAACCCCTACTGTATAGGCCACACAACACACTCTGATTCAGAGGCCAATACATTTATCTATGTCCTTACAGAACCCCTACTGTATAGGCACACACACACACCTTGATTCAGAGGCCAATAATTATCTATGTCCACATGAACCCCTCCCCCCCCCCCCCACATACACACACACCTCTGATTCAGAGGCCAATACATTTATCTATGTCCTTACAGAACCCCCCCCCCCCACACCACCTCTGATTCAGAGGCCAAACACATTTATCTATGTCCTTACAGAACCCCCCCCCACACACACACACCTCTGATTCAGAGGCCAATACATTATCTATGTCCTTACAGAACCCCTACTGTATAGGCCTTTTAGGCAGCCCCCCCCCCCCCCCCACACACAACACACCTCTGATCCAGAGCGCAATACATTTATCTATGTCCTTACAGAACCCTACTGTATAGGCCACACACACACACCTCTGATTCAGAGGCCAATACATTATCTATGTCCTTACAGAACCCCTACTGTATAGGCCACACACACCACACCTCTGATTCAGAGGCCAATACATTTATCTATGTCCTTACAGAACCCCCCCCCAACACCTCTGATTCAGAGGCCATACATTTATCTATGTCCTTACAGAACCCCCCCACACACACACACACCTCTGATTCAGAGGCCAATACATTTATCTAGTCCTTACAGAAACCCCCCCCCACACACACCTCTGATTCAGAGGCCAACACATTTATCTATGTCCTTACAGAACCCCCCCCCACACACACACCTCTGATTCAGAGGCCAATACATTATCTATGTCCTTACAGAAACCCCCCCCACACACACTCTGATTCAGAGGCCAACACATTTATCTATGTCCTACAGAACCCCCCCACACACACACACCTCTGATTCAGAGGCCAATACATTTATCTATGTCCTTACAGAACCCTACTGTATAGGCCTTTTAAGGCACGCCCCCCCCCCCCCCACACACACACACTCTGATTCAGAGGCCAATACTTTATCTATGTCCTTACAGAACCCTACTGTATAGGCCTTTTAAGGCAGCCCCCCCCCCCCCCCCCCACCCCACACACCTCTGATTCAGAGGCCAATTACATTATCTATGTCCTTACAGGAACCTACTGTATAGGCCTTTTAAGGCAGCCCCCCCCCCCCCCCCCCACACACACCTCTGATTCAGAGGCCAATACATTTATCTATGTATCTACAGAACCCCCCCCCCCCCCACACACAACACACACCTCTGATCAGAGGGGTCGGGTAAATGCAGAAGACATATTCAGTTGAAGGCATTCAGTTGTAAAAACTGACTAGGTCCCCGTTCCTTATATCGTATATCACTGACACAGTGAATGAAGTACACATCATTGCATCAAAGCATAAGGAACAATCAACCAGAAGGAATCAGATTTGTCTGTAGCCTAAATGTCTCAATATATTTCTGTAGAATGAGTTTGCGTGTGTAAATCCTCGGGAGAAGGATTTGCTTAAAAATCTGTGTGGGACGTTTACTGTTCAGCGGTATTGCTGGTTTTCAGAATCTGAGCCACCGCACATTATCTATACCATTATATACAGATCTCCAGAGTTGTGACCTCTGTTGGCATTGTTCAATCGTTCAGATTTAAAGGCCCTTGGTGGCTGATGGAACAGGTGAAAGCAGGGTTTGTGGGTGTCAAATTCAAATCAAATCAACTTTATTTGTCACATACACATGGTTAGCAGATGTAATGTGAGTGTAGTGAAATGCTTGTGCTTCTAGTTCTGACCATGCAGTAATATATAATAAGTAATCTAACATTCACAACTACCTTATAACACACAGAGGTAAAAAAAAAAGGCAGAATAAGAATATGTACATATAAATATATATGAGGCGCGGTGAACGCGTAGGCAAGATACAGTAGATGGTATAGAGTACAGTATATACTAGAGATGAGTATGGGGTATGTAAACATTCTATAAGTGGCATTGTTTAGAGTGTCTAGGATACATTTATTACATCCAATTTTGTATTATTAAAGTGGCTGGAGATTTGAGTCAGTATTTGGCAGCAGCCACTCAATGTTAGTGATGGCTGTTTAACAGTCTGATGGCCTTGAGATAGAGCTGTTTTTCGGTCTCCGGTCCAGCTTTGATTGCACTGTACTGACCTCGCCTTCTGGATGATAGGGGTGAACAGGCAGTGGCTCCGGGTGATTGTTCCTTGTCATCTTTTGGCCTTCCTGTGAATTGGGTGGGTAGGTGTCTTGAAGAGCAGGTAGTTTGCCCCCGGGTGATGCGTTGGCAGACTCATACCCTCTTGAGAGCCTTGCGGTTGTGGGTGGAGCAGGTGCCGTACCAGGCGGTGATACAGCCCGACAGGATGCTCTCGATGTGCATCTGTTTAAAAGTTTGGTGTGTTTTTGGTGACAAGCCATACTTCATGATGACGGAAGTGAGTGCTACAGGGCGATAGTCGTTTAGCTCAGTTACCTAGCTTTCTGGGAACGAGAAACAATGGGGGCCCTCTTGAAGCATGTGGAAACAGCAGACTGGGATAGGGATGGATTGAATATGTCCGAAACAGACAAGCATGCTCTGAGGGCGCGGC
>NW_022263821.1:0-41756 GCF_002021735.2 Oncorhynchus kisutch
ATCTACTGTCATTAATTACCCTGGTCTACCATCTACTGTCATTATATTACCCTGGTCTAACCATCTACTGTCATTATATTACCCTGGTCTACCATCTCCGTCACTATATTACCCTGGTCTAAACTCTACTGTCATTATATTACCCTGGTCTACCATCTACTGTCACTATATTAACCCTGGTCTAAACTCTACTGTCATTATTACCCTGGTCTACCATCTACTGTCATATATTACCCTGGTCTACCACTACTGTCATTATATTACCCTGGTCTACCATCTACTGTCATTATATTACCCTGGTCTACCATCTACTGTCTTTTATTACCCGGTCTACCATCTACTGTCACTATATTACCCTGGTCTAAACCATCTACTGTCATTAATTACCCTGGTCTAAACTCTACTGTCATTTATATACCCTGGTCTACCTTCTACTGTCATTATATTACCCTGGTCTACCATCTACTGTCACTATATTACCCTCTACTGACTTTATATTACACCTGGTCTACCATCTACTGTCCACTATATTACCCTGGTCTAAACTCTACTGTCATTTT
This sequence comes from Oncorhynchus kisutch, assembly GCF_002021735.2. NCBI lineage: Eukaryota > Metazoa > Chordata > Actinopteri > Salmoniformes > Salmonidae > Oncorhynchus > Oncorhynchus kisutch. The sequence continues at coordinate 561 of NW_022263821.1, forward strand.
ATTACCATGGTCTACTACCATCTACTGTCACTATATTACCCTGGTCTAAACTCTACTGTCATTTTATTACCCTGGTCTACCATATACTGTCACTATATTTACCCTGGTCTAAACTCTACTGTCATTATATTACCCTGGTCTACCTTCTACTGTCATTATATTAACCTGGTCTACTATCTACTGTCACTATATTACCCTCTACTGACTTATTTACCCTGGTCTACCATCTACTGTCCACTCTATTACCCTGGTCTACCATCTACTGTCATAATTTACCCTGGTCTACCATCTACTGTCACTATATTACCCTGGTCTAAATCTACTGTCATTATATTACCCTGGTCACCTATCTACTGTCACTATATTACCCTACTACTGTCATTATATTACCCTGCCTCACCATCTACTGTCAATCTATTACCCTGGTCTACCATCTACTGTCATTATATTACCCTTGTCTAACATCTACTGTCATTATTACCCTGGTCTACCATCTACTGTCACTATATTACCCTGGTCTAAACTCTACTGTCATTTATTACCCTGGTCTATCCATCTACTTTCACTATATTACCCTGATCTAACTCTACTGTCATTATATTACCCTGGTCTACCATCTATACTGTCACTATATTACCCTGGTCTAAACTCTACTGTCATTATATTACCCTGGTCTACCTTCTACTGTCATTATATATTACCCTGGTCTCTAACTACTATCTACTGTCACTATATTACCCTCTACTGACTTTATATTACCCTGGTCTACCATCTACTGTCACTATATTACCCTGGTCTAAACTCTACTGTCATTATATTACCCTGGTCATACCATCTACTGCTCATGTCATTAATTACCTGGTCTACCATCTACTGTCATTATATACCCTGGTCTACCATCTACTGTCACTATATTACCCTGGTCTAAACTCTACTGTCATTTTATTACCCTGGTCTACCATCTACTGTCACTATATTACCCCCTGGTCTACCATCTACTACTGTCATTATATACCCTGGTCTACTCTACTCTCTACTGTCATTATATTACCCTGTCTAAACTACCATCTACTGTCATTATATTACCCTGGTCTACCATCTACTGTCACTATATTACCCTGGTCTAAACTCTACTGTCATTATATTACCCTGGTCTACCTCTACTGTCATTATATTAACCTGGTCTACCATCTACTGTCATATATATTACCCCATACTGACTTTATATTACCCTGGTCTACCATCTACTGTCATCTATTAACCTACCCTGGTCTACCATCTACTGTCATATATTACCCTGGTCTACCATCTACTGTCACTATATTACCCTGGTCTACCCTCTACTGCTTCATTATATTACCCTGGTCTACCATCTACTGTCATCTATAACCCTGGTCTAACCATCTACTGTCATTATATTACCCTGGTCTACCATCTACTGTCATTATATTACCCTGGTCTACCATCTACTGTCACTATATTACCCTGGTCTAAACTCTACTGTCATTTTATTACCCTGGTCTACCATCTACTGTCACTATATTACCCTGGTCTAAACTCTACTGTCATTTTATTACCCTGGTCTACCATCTACTGTCACTATATTACCCTGGTCTAAACTCTACTGTCATTATATTACCCTGGTCTACCTCTACTGTCATTATATTACCTCCTGGTCTACTATCTACTGTCACTATATTACCCTGGTCTACTCTACTTTATATTACCCTGGTCTACCATCTACTGTCAATCTATTACCCTGGTCTACCATCTACTGTCATTATATTACCCTGGTCTAAACTACTACTGTCATTATATTACCCTGGTCTACCATCTACTGTCATTATATTACCCTGGTCTACCTCTACTGTCATTATTACCCTGGTCTACCATCTACTGTCACTATATTACCCTGGTCTACATCTACTGTCATTTTATTACCCTGGTCTACCATCTACTGTCACTATATTACCCTGGTCTACCATCTACTGTCACTATATTACCCTGGTCTACCCGCTACTGTCATTATATTCCCTGGTCTACCATCTACTGTCATTATATTACCCTGGTCTCAATCTACTGTCATTATATTACCCTGGTCTAGACTCTACTGTCATTATATTACCCTGGTCTACCATCTACTGTCACTATATTCCCTGGTCTACCATCTACTGTCATTATATTACCCTGGTCTAACTCTACTGTCATTATATTACCCTGGTCTACCTTCTACTACTGTCATTATATTACCCTGGTCTACTATCTACTGTCACTATATTACCCTGGTACTCTACTGTCATTATATTACCCTGGTCTACCATCTACTGTCACTATATTACCCTGGTCTAACTCTACTGTCATTATATTACCCTGGTCTACCATCTCTACTGTCATTATATTACCCTGGTCTAAACCATCTACTGTCATATATTACCCTGGTCTACCATCTACTGTCACTATATTACCCTGGTCTAAACTCTACTGTCATTATATTACCCTGGTCTACCATCTACTGTCATTATATTACCCTGGTCTACCATCTACTGTCATTATATTACCCTGGTCTAACCATCTACTGTCATTATATTACCCTGGTCTAACATCTACTGTCATTATATTACCCTGGTCTACCATCTACTGTCACTATATTACCCTGGTCTAAACTCTACTGTCATTATATTACCCTGGTCTACCTTCTACTGTCATTATATTACCCTGGTCTACTATCTACTGTCACTATATTACCCTCTACTGACTTTATATTACCCTGGTCTACCATCTACTGTCAATCTATTACCCTGGTCTACCATCTACTGTCATTATATTACCCCTGGTCTACCATCTACTGTCACTATATTACCCTGGTCTAACTCTACTGTCATTATATTACCCTGGTCAACCATCTACTGTCACTATATTACCCTCTACTGTCATTATATTACCCTGGCCTAACTACCATCTACTGTCATCTATTACCCTGGTCTACCATCTACTGTCATTATATTACCCTGGTCTACTCTACTGTCATTATATTACCCTGGTCTACATCTACTCTCTGTCACTATATTACCCTGGTCTAAACTCTACTGTCATTTTATTACCCTGGTCTACCATCTACTGTCACTATATTACCCTGGTCTAAACTCTACTGTCATTTTATTACCCTGGTCTACCATCTACTGTCACTATATTACCCTGGTCTAAACTCTACTGTCATTATATTACCCTGGTCTACCTCTACTTCTACTGTCATTATATTACCTGGTCTACTATCTACTGTCCTATATTACCCTCTACTGACTTTATATTACCCTGGTCTACCATCTACTGTCAATATATTACCCTGGTCTACCATCTACTGTCATTATATTACCCTGGTCTAACTCTACTGTCATTATATTACCCTGGTCTACCATCTACTGTCATTATATTACCCTGGTCTAACCATCTACTGTCATTATATTACCCTGGTCTACCATCTACTGTCACTATATATTACCCTGGTCTAAACTCTACTGTCATTTATTACCCTGGTCTACCATCTACTGTCATTATATTACCCTGGTCTACCATCTACTGTCATTATATTACCCTGGTCTACCATCTACTGTCATATATTACCCTGGTCTACACACTACTGTCTTATATTATACCCACCCTGGTCTAATCATCTACTGTCACTATATTACCCTGGTCTAAACTCTACTGTCATTTTATTACCCTGGTCTACCATCTACTGTCACTATATTACCCTGGTCTACCATCTACTGTCATTATATTACCCTGGTCTAAACTCTACTGTCATTATATTACCCTGGTCTACCATCTACTGTCACTATATTACCCTGGTCTACCTCTACTGTCATTATATTACCCTGGTCTACCATCTACTGTCATTATATTACCCTGGTCTACCATCTACTGTCATATATTACCCTGGTCTACCATCTACTGTCATTATATTACCCTGGTCTACCATCTACTGTCATTATATTACCCTGGTCTACCATCTACTGTCATTATATTACCCTGGTCTACCATCTACTGTCATTATATTACCCTGGTCTACCATCTACTGTCACTATATTACCCTGGTCTAAACTCTACTGTCATTATATTACCCTGGTCTACCATCTACTGTCACTATATTACCCTCTACTGTCATTATATTACCCTGGTCTACCATCTACTGTCAATATATTACCCTGGTCTACCATCTACTGTCATTATATTACCCTGGTCTAACATCTACTGTCATTATATTACCCTGGTCTACCATCTACTGTCACTATATTACCCTGGTCTAAACTCTACTGTCATTTATTACCCTGGTCTACCATCTACTGTCACTATATTACCCTGGTCTAAACTCTACTGTCATTTTATTACCCTGGTCTACCATCTACTGTCACTATATTACCCTGGTCTAAACTCTACTGTCATTATATTACCCTGGTCTACCTTCTACTGTCATTATATTAACCTGGTCTACTATCTACTGTCACTATATTACCCTCTACTGACTTTATATTACCCTGGTCTACCATCTACTGTCAATATATTACCCTGGTCTACCATCTACTGTCATTATATTACCCTGGTCTAATATCTACTGTCATTATATTACCCTGGTCTACCATCTACTGTCATTATATTACCCTGGTCTACCATCTACTGTCATATATTACCCTGGTCTACCATCTACTGTCATTATATTACCCTGGTCTACCATCTACTGTCATTATATTACCCTGGTCTACCATCTACTGTCATTATATTACCCTGGTCTACCATCTACTGTCATTATATTACCCTGGTCTACCATCTACTGTCACTATATTACCCTGGTCTAAACTCTACTGTCATTATATTACCCTGGTCTACCATCTACTGTCACTATATTACCCTGGTCTACCATCTACTGTCACTATATTACCCTGGTCTACCATCTACTGTCATTATATTACCCTGGTCTACCATCTACTGTCATTATATTACCCTGGTCTACAATCTACTGTCATTATATTACCCTGGTCTACACTCTACTGTCATTATATTACCCTGGTCTACCATCTACTGTCACTATATTACCCTGGTCTACCATCTACTGTCATTATATTACCCTGGTCTAAACTCTACTGTCATTATATTACCCTGGTCTACCATCTACTGTCACTATATTACCCTGGTCTAAACTCTACTGTCATTATATTACCCTGGTCTACCATCTACTGTCACTATATTACCCTGGTCTACCATCTACTGTCATTATATTACCCTGGTCTACCATCTACTGTCATTATATTACCCTGGTCTACCATCTACTGTCATTATATTACCCTGGTCTACCATCTACTGTCACTATATTACCCTGGTCTACCATCTACTGTCACTATATTACCCTGGTCTAAACTCTACTGTCATTTTATTACCCTGGTCTACCATCTACTGTCATTTATTACCCTGGTCTACCATCTACTGTCACTATATTACCCTGGTCTACCATCTACTGTCATTATTACCCTGGTCTACCATCTACTGTCATTATATTACCCTGGTCTACCATCTACTGTCATTATATTACCCTGGTCTACCATCTACTGTCATTATATTACCCTGGTCTACCATCTACTGTCATTATATTACCCTGGTCTACCATCTACTGTCATTATATTACCCTGGTCTACCATCTACTGTCATTATATTACCCTGGTCTACCATCTACTGTCACTATATTACCCTGGTCTAAACTCTACTGTCATTATATTACCCTGGTCTACCATCTACTGTCACTATATTACCCTGGTCTAAACTCTACTGTCATTATATTACCCTGGTCTACCATCTACTGTCACTATATTACCCTGGTCTAAACTCTACTGTCATTATATTACCCTGGTCTACCTTCTACTGTCATTATATTAACCTGGTCTACTATCTACTGTCACTATATTACCCTCTACTGACTTTATATTACCCTGGTCTACCATCTACTGTCAATATATTACCCTGGTCTACCATCTACTGTCATTATATTACCCTGGTCTACCATCTACTGTCACTATATTACCCTGGTCTAACTCTACTGTCATTATATTACCCTGGTCTACTATCTACTGTCACTATATTACCCTCTACTGTCATTATATTACCCTGGTCTACCATCTACTGTCATATATTACCCTGGTCTACCATCTACTGTCATTATATTACCCTGGTCTAACATCTACTGTCATTATATTACCCTGGTCTACCATCTACTGTCACTATATTACCCTGGTCTAAACTCTACTGTCATTTATTACCCTGGTCTACCATCTACTGTCACTATATTACCCTGGTCTAAACTCTACTGTCATTTTATTACCCTGGTCTACCATCTACTGTCACTATATTACCCTGGTCTAAACTCTACTGTCATTATATTACCCTGGTCTACCTTCTACTGTCATTATATTAACCTGGTCTACTATCTACTGTCACTATATTACCCTCTACTGACTTTATATTACCCTGGTCTACCATCTACTGTCAATCTATTACCCTGGTCTACCATCTACTGTCATTATATTACCCTGGTCTAATATCTACTGTCATTATATTACCCTGGTCTACCATCTACTGTCATTATATTACCCTGGTCTACCATCTACTGTCATTATATTACCCTGGTCTACCATCTACTGTCACTATATTACCCTGGTCTAAACTCTACTGTCATTTTATTACCCTGGTCTACCATCTACTGTCACTATATTACCCTGGTCTACCATCTACTGTCACTATATTACCCTGGTCTACCATCTACTGTCATTATATTACCCTGGTCTACCATCTACTGTCATTATATTACCCTGGTCTCAATCTACTGTCATTATATTACCCTGGTCTACCTCTACTGTCATTATATTACCCTGGTCTACCATCTACTGTCATTATATTACCCTGGTCTAAACTCTACTGTCATTATATTACCCTGGTCTACCATCTACTGTCACTATATTACCCTGGTCTAAACTCTACTGTCATTATATTACCCTGGTCTACCATCTACTGTCACTATATTACCCTGGTCTACCATCTACTGTCACTATATTACCCTGGTCTACCCACTCTACTGTCATTATATTACCCTGGTCTACCATCTACTGTCATTATATTACCCTGGTCTACCATCTACTGTCATTATATTACCCTGGTCTACCATCTACTGTCATTATATTACCCTGGTCTACCATCTACTGTCACTATATTACCCTGGTCTAAACTCTACTGTCATTATATTACCCTGGTCTACTATCTACTGTCACTATATTACCCTCTACTGTCATTATATTACCCTGGTCTACCATCTACTGTCAATATATTACCCTGGTCTACCATCTACTGTCATTATATTACCCTGGTCTAACATCTACTGTCATTATATTACCCTGGTCTACCATCTACTGTCACTATATTACCCTGGTCTAAACTCTACTGTCATTATTATTACCCTGGTCTACCATCTACTGTCACTATATTACCCTGGTCTAAACTCTACTGTCATTTTATTACCCTGGTCTACCATCTACTGTCACTATATTACCCTGGTCTAAACTCTACTGTCATTATATTACCCTGGTCTACCTTCTACTGTCATTATATTAACCTGGTCTACTATCTACTGTCACTATATTACCCTCTACTGACTTTATATTACCCTGGTCTACCATCTACTGTCAATCTATTACCCTGGTCTACCATCTACTGTCATTATATTACCCTGGTCTACCATCTACTGTCATTATATTACCCTGGTCTACCATCTACTGTCATTATATTACCCTGGTCTACCATCTACTGTCATTATATTACCCTGGTCTACCATCTACTGTCACTATATTACCCTGGTCTAAACTCTACTGTCATTATATTACCCTGGTCTACCATCTACTGTCACTATATTACCCTGGTCTACCATCTACTGTCACTATATTACCCTGGTCTACCATCTACTGTCATTATATTACCCTGGTCTACCATCTACTGTCATTATATTACCCTGGTCTACAATCTACTGTCATTATATTACCCTGGTCTACACTCTACTGTCATTATATTACCCTGGTCTACCATCTACTGTCACTATATTACCCTGGTCTACCATCTACTGTCATTATATTACCCTGGTCTAAACTCTACTGTCATTATATTACCCTGGTCTACCATCTACTGTCACTATATTACCCTGGTCTAAACTCTACTGTCATTATATTACCCTGGTCTACCATCTACTGTCACTATATTACCCTGGTCTACCATCTACTGTCATTATATTACCCTGGTCTACCATCTACTGTCATTATATTACCCTGGTCTACCATCTACTGTCATTATATTACCCTGGTCTACCATCTACTGTCATATATTACCCTGGTCTACCATCTACTGTCACTATATTACCCTGGTCTAAACTCTACTGTCATTTATTACCCTGGTCTACATCTACTGTCATTATATTACCCTGGTCTACCATCTACTGTCACTATATTACCCTGGTCTACCATCTACTGTCACTATATTACCCTGGTCTACCATCTACTGTCATTATATTACCCTGGTCTACCATCTACTGTCATTATATTACCCTGGTCTACAATCTACTGTCATTATATTAACCTGGTCTACCATCTACTGTCACTATATTACCCTGGTCTACACTCTACTGTCATTTTATTACCCTGGTCTACCATCTACTGTCACTATATTACCCTGGTCTACCATCTACTGTCATTATATTACCCTGGTCTACCACTCTACTGTCATTATATTACCCTGGTCTACCATCTACTGTCACTATATTACCCTGGTCTAAACTCTACTGTCATTATATTACCCTGGTCTACCATCTACTGTCACTATATTACCCTGGTCTAAACTCTACTGTCATTTTATTACCCTGGTCTACCATCTACTGTCACTATATTACCCTGGTCTAAACTCTACTGTCATTTTATTACCCTGGTCTACCATCTACTGTCACTATATTACCCTGGTCTAAACTCTACTGTCATTATATTACCCTGGTCTACCTCTCTACTGTCATTATATTAACCTGGTCTACTATCTACTGTCACTATATTACCCTCTACTGACTTTATATTACCCTGGTCTACCATCTACTGTCAATCTATTACCCTGGTCTACCATCTACTGTCATTATATTACCCTGGTCTACCATCTACTGTCACTATATTACCCTGGTCTAAACTCTACTGTCATTATATTACCCTGGTCAACTATCTACTGTCACTATATTACCCTCTACTGTCATTATATTACCCTGGTCTACCATCTACTGTCAATCTATTACCCTGGTCTACCATCTACTGTCATTATATTACCCTTGTCTAACATCTACTGTCATTATATTACCCTGGTCTACCATCTACTGTCACTATATTACCCTGGTCTAAACTCTACTGTCATTTTATTACCCTGGTCTACCATCTACTGTCACTATATTACCCTGGTCTAAACTCTACTGTCATTTTATTACCCTGGTCTACCATATACTGTCACTATATTACCCTGGTCTAAACTCTACTGTCATTATATTACCCTGGTCTACCTTCTACTGTCATTATATTAACCTGGTCTACTATCTACTGTCACTATATTACCCTCTACTGACTTTATATTACCCTGGTCTACCATCTACTGTCAATCTATTACCCTGGTCTACCATCTACTGTCATTATATTACCCTGGTCTAATATCTACTGTCATTATATTACCCTGGTCTACCATCTACTGTCATTATATTACCCTGGTCTACCATCTACTGTCATTATATTACCCTGGTCTACCATCTACTGTCACTATATTACCCTGGTCTAAACTCTACTGTCATTTTATTACCCTGGTCTACCATCTACTGTCACTATATTACCCTGGTCTACCATCTACTGTCACTATATTACCCTGGTCTACCCGCTACTGTCATTATATTCCCTGGTCTACCATCTACTGTCATTATATTACCCTGGTCTCAATCTACTGTCCTTATATTAACCTGGTCTAGACTCTACTGTCATTTTATTACCCTGGTCTACCATCTACTGTCACTACATTACCCTGGTCTACCATCTACTGTCATTATATTACCCTGGTCTAAACTCTACTGTCATTATATTACCCTGGTCTACCATCTACTGTCACTATATTACCCTGGTCTAAACTCTACTGTCATTATATTACCCTGGTCTACCATCTACTGTCACTATATTACCCTGGTCTACCATCTACTGTCACTATATTACCCTGGTCTACCCACTACTGTCATTATATTACCCTGGTCTACCATCTACTGTCATTATATTACCCTGGTCTACCATCTACTGTCATTATATTACCCTGGTCTACCATCTACTGTCATTATATTACCCTGGTCTACCATCTACTGTCACTATATTACCCTGGTCTACCCCATCTACGTCACTATTACCTGATCTAAACTCTATGTATTACCCTGGTCAACAATCTACTGTCATTTATATTACCCTGGTCTACCATCTACATTCACTATTATTACCCTGGTCTAAACTCTACTGTCATTATATTCCCTGGTCTACCATATACTGTCACTATATTTACCCTGGTCTACCCTCTATTGTCATTATTATTACCCTGGTCTCAATCTACTGTCATTTATTATTAACCTGGTCTACCATACTACTGTCACTATATTACCCTGGTCTAAACTCTACTGTCATTTTATTACCCTGGTCTACAATCTACTGTCACTATATTACCCTGGTCTACCATTCTTACTGTCATTATATTACCCTGGTCTACCATCTACTGTCATTTATATTAACCTGGTTCTACCATCTACTGTCATTATATTACCCTGGTCTACCATCTACTGTCATTATATTAACCTGGTCTACCAAATACTGTCACTATATTACCTGGTCTACCCTCTACTGTCATTATATTACCCTGGTCTCAATCTACTGTCATTAATTAACCTGGTCTACCATCTACTGTCACTATATTACCTGGTCTAAAACTCTACTGTCATTTTATTACCCTGGTCTACCATCTACTGTCATTATATTACCCTGGTCTACCATCTAGTGTCATTATATTACCCTGGTCTACCATCTACCGTCATTATATTAACCTGGTCTACCCATCTACTGTCATTATATTACCCTGGTCTAAACTCTACTGTCATTATATTACCCTGGTCTACCATCTACTGTCACTACATTACCCTGGTCTACCATCTACTGTCATTATATTACCCTGGTCTAAAACTCTACTGTCATTATATTACCCTGGTCTACCATCTTCTGTCACTATATTACACTGGTCTAAACTCTACTGTCATTTATTACCCTGGTCTACCATATACTGTCACTATATTACCCTGGTCTAAACTCTACTGTCATTATATTACCCTGGTCTACCTTCTACTGTCATTATATTAACCTGGTCTACTATCTACTGTCACTATATTACCTCTACTGACTTTATATTACCCTGGTCTACCATCTACTGTCAATCTATTACCCTGGTCTACCATCTTACTGTCATTATATTACCCTGGTCTACCATCTACTGTCACTATATTACCCTGGTCTAAAACTCTACTGTCATTATATTACCCTGGTCAACTATCTACTGTCACTATATTACCCTCTACTGTCTTATATTACCCTGGCCTACCATCTACTGTCAATCTATTACCCTGGTCTACCATCTACTGTCATTTATATTACCCTTGTCTACATCTACTATCATTATATTACCCTGGTCTACCATCTACTGTCACTATATTACCCTGGTCTAAACTCTACTGTCATTTTATTACCCTGGTCTACCATTCTACTGTCACTATATTACCCTGATCTAAACTCTACTGTCATTTTATTACCCTGGTCTACCATATACTGTCACTATATTACCCTGGTCTAAACTCTACTGTCATTATATTACCCTGGTCTACCTTCTACTGTCATTATATTAACCTGGTCTACTATCTACTGTCACTATATTACCCTCTACTGACTTTATATACCCTGGTCTTCCATCTACTGTCACTATATTACCTGGTCTAAACTCTACTGTCATTTTATTACCCTGGTCTACCATCTACTGTCATTATATTACCCTGTCTACCATCTACTGTCATTATATTACCCTGGTCTACCATCTACTGTCACTATATTACCCTGGTCTAAACTCTACTGTCATTTTATTACCATGTCTACCATCTACTGTCACTATATTACCCTTGTCTACCATTACTGTCATTATATTACCCTGCGTCTACCATCTACTGTCATTATATTACCCTGGGTCTACCATCTACTGTCATTATATTACCCTGGTCTACCATCTACTTTCACTATATTACCCTGGTCTAAACTCTACTGTCATTTTATTACCATGGTCTACCATCTACTGTCACTATATTACCCTGGTCTAAACTCTACTGTCATTTATTACCCTGGTCTACCATCTACTGTCACTATATTACCCTGGTCTAAACTCTACTGTCATTATATTACCCTGGTCTCACTCTACTGTCATTATATTAACCTGGTCTACCATCTACTGTCACTATATTACCCTCTACTGACTTTATATTACCCTGGTCTACCATCTACTGTCATATATTACCCTGGTCTACCATCTACTGTCATTATATTACCCTGGTCTACCATCTACTGTCATTATATTACCCTGGTCTACTATCTACTGTCACTATATTACCCTCTACTGTCATTTTATTACCCTGGTCTACCATCTACTGTCACTATATTACCCTGGTCTACCATCTACTGTCATTATATTACCCTGGTCTACCATCTACTACTGTCATTATATTACCCTGGTCTACCATCTACTGTCATTATATTACCCTGGTCTACCATCTACTGTCATTATATTACCCTGGTCTACCATCTACTGTCATTATATTACCCTGGTCTACCATCTACTGTCACTATATTACCCTGGTCTACCATCTACTGTCACTATATTACCCTGGTCTAAACTCTACTGTCATTATATTACCCTGGTCTACCATCTACTGTCATTATATTACCCTGGTCTACCATCTACTGTCACTATATTACCCTGGTCTACCATCTACTGTCACTATATTACCCTGGTCTACCATCTACTGTCATTATATTCCCTGGTCTACCATCTACTGTCATTATATTACCCTGGTCTCAATCTACTGTCATTATATTACCCTGGTCTACCATCTACTGTCACTATATTACCCTGGTCTACCTCTACTGTCATTATATTACCCTGGTCTACCATCTACTGTCACTATATTACCCTGGTCTACCATCTACTGTCATTATATTACCCTGGTCTAAACTCTACTGTCATTATATTACCCTGGTCTACCATCTACTGTCACTATATTACCCTGGGTCTAAACTCTAACTGTCATTTTATTTCACCGATGGTCTACCATCTTCTGTCACTTAATTGACCCTGGGTTCTTAAACTCTTACTGTCATTTTATACCCTGGATTCTTCCAGCTAATGCTTCACTATATTACCCTGGTCTAAACTCTACTGTCAGTATATTACCCTGGTCTACCTTTCTATGGTCATTATATTAACCTGGGTCTACTACTTACTGTCACTATATTACCCCTCTACTGACTTTATTATTACCCTGGTCTACCATCTACTTGCTCAATCTATTACCCTGGTCTACCATCTACTGTCATTATATTACCCTGGGTCTACCATCTACTGTCACTATTTACCCTGGTCTAAACTCTACTGTCATTATATTACCCTGGTTCAACTATCTACTGTCACTATATTACCTCTCCACTATATTACCCACCACATTCTTTGGAGAGATTGGAAACCCAAATGGTCTACACGGACATGTTCTGGCCTGGTTTAGATCTTAATCTGTCGGAAAGATATCAGTTTGTCTCTGTGAATGGTTTGTCCTCTGACAAATCAACTGTAAATTTCGGTGTTCCTCAAGGTTCCGTTTTAGGACCACTATTGTTTTCACTATATATTTTACCTCTTGGGGATGTTATTCGAAAACATAATGTAAACTTTCACTGCTATGCGGATGACACACAGCTGTACATTTCAATGAAACATGGTGAAGCCCCAAAATTGCCCTCGCTAGAAGCATGTGTTTCAGACATAAGGAAGTGGATGGCTGCAAACTTTCTACTATTAAACTCGGACAAAACAGAGATGCTTGTTCTAGGTCCCAAGAAACAAAGAGATCTTCTGTTGAATCTGACAATTAATCTTAATGGTTGTACAGTCGTCTCAAATAAAACTGTGAAGGACCTCGGCGTTACTCTGGACCCTGATCTCTCTTTTGAAGAACATATCAAGACCATTTCGAGGACAGCTTTTTTCCATCTACGTAACATTGCAAAAATCAGAAACTTTCTGTCCAAAAATGATGCAGAAAAATTAATCCATGCTTTTGTCACTTCTAGGTTAGACTACTGCAATGCTCTATTTTCCGGCTACCCGGATAAAGCACTAAATAAACTTCAGTTAGTGCTAAATACGGCTGCTAGAATCCTGACTAGAACCAAAAATTTGATCATATTACTCCAGTGCTAGCCTCTCTACACTGGCTTCCTGTCAAAGCAAGGGCTGATTTCAAGGTTTTACTGCTAACCTACAAAGCATTACATGGGCTTGCTCCTACCTATCTCTCTGATTTGGTCCTGCCGTACATACCTATACGTACGCTACGGTCACAAGACGCAGGCCTCCTAATTGTCCCTAGAATTTCTAAGCAAACAGCTGGAGGCAGGGCTTTCTCCTATAGAGCTCCATTTTTATGGAACGGTCTGCCTACCCATGTCAGAGACGCAAACTCGGTCTCAACCTTTAAGTCTTTACTGAAGACTCATCTCTTCAGTGGGTCATATGATTGAGTGTAGTCTGGCCCAGGAGTGGGAAGGTGAACGGAAAGGCTCTGGAGCAACGAACCGCCCTTGCTGTCTCTGCCTGGCCGGTTCCCCTCTTTCCACTGGGATTCTCTGCCTCTAACCCTATTACAGGGGCTGAGTCACTGGCTTGCTGGGGCTCTCTCATGCTGTCCCTGGAGGGGGTGCGTCACCTGAGTGGGTTGATTCACTGTTGTGGTCATCCTGTCTGGGTTGGCGCCCCCCCCCCCCTTGGGTTGTGCCGTGGCGGAGATCTTTGTGGGCTATACTCAGCCTTGTCTCAGGATGGTAAGTTGGTGGTTGAAGATATCCCTCTAGTGGTGTGGGGGCTGTGCTTTGGCAAAGTGGGTGGGGTTATATCCTTCCTGTTTGGCCCTGTCCGGGGGTGTCCTCGGATGGGGCCACAGTGTCTCCTGACCCCTCCTGTCTCAGCCTCCAGTATTTATGCTGCAGTAGTTTATGTGTCGGGGGGCTGGGGTCAGTTTGTTATATCTGGAGTACTTCTCCTGTCCTATTCGGTGTCCTGTGTGAATCTAAGTGTGCGTTCTCTAATTCTCTCCTTCTCTCTTTCTTTCTCTCTCTCGGAGGACCTGAGCCCTAGGACCATGCCCCAGGACTACCTGACATGATGACTCCTTGCTGTCCCCAGTCCACCTGGCCATGCTGCTGTTCCAGTTTCAACTGACCTGAGCCCTAGGACCATGCCCCAGGACTACCTGACATGATGACTCCTTGCTGTCCCCAGTCTACCTGGCCATGCTGCTGCTCCAGTTTCAACTTCCACCTGACTGTGCTGCTGCTCTAGTTTCAACTGTTCTGCCTTATTATTATTCGACCATGCTGGTCATTTATGAACATTGAACATCTTGACCATGTTCTGTTATAATCTCCACCCGGCACAGCCAGAAGAGGACTGGCCACCCCACATAGCCTGGTTCCTCTCTAGGTTTCTTCCTAGGTATTGGCCTTTCTAGGGAGTTTTTCCTAGCCACCGTGCTTCTCCACCTGCATTGCTTGCTGTTTGGGGTTTTAGGCTGGGTTTCTGTACAGCACTTTGAGATATCAGCTGATGTACGAAGGGCTATATAAATAAATTTGATTTGATTTGATTTACTGTCATTATATTACCCTGGCCTACCATCTACTGTCAATCTATTACCCTGGTCTACCATCTACTGTCATTATATTACCCTTGTCTAACATCTACTGTCATTATATTACCCTGGTCTACCATCTACTGTCACTATATTACCCTGGTCTAAACTCTACTGTCATTTTATTACCCTGGTCTACCATCTACTGTCACTATATTACCCTGATCTAAACTCTACTGTCATTTTATTACCCTGGTCTACCATATACTGTCACTATATTACCCTGGTCTAAACTCTACTGTCATTATATTACCCTGGTCTACCTTCTACTGTCATTATATTAACCTGGTCTACTATCTACTGTCACTATATTACCCTCTACTGACTTTATATTACCCTGGTCTTCCATCTACTGTCAATCTATTACCCTGGTCTACCATCTACTGTAATTATATTACCCTGGTCTAATATCTACTGTCATTATATTACCCTGGTCTACCATCTACTGTCATTATATTACCCTGGTCTACCATCTACTGTCATTATATTACCCTGGTCTACCATCTCCTGTCACTATATTACCCTGGTCTAAACTCTACTGTCATTTTATTACCCTGGTCTACCATCTACTGTCACTATATTACCCTGGTCTACCATCTACTGTCACTATATTACCCTGGTCTACCCGCTACTGTCATTATATTCCCTGGTCTACCATCTACTGTCATTATATTACCCTGGTCTCAATCTACTGTCCTTATATTAACCTGGTCTAGACTCTACTGTCATTTTATTACCCTGGTCTACCATCTACTGTCACTACATTACCCTGGTCTACCATCTACTGTCATTATATTACCCTGGTCTAAACTCTACTGTCATTATATTACCCTGGTCTACCATCTTCTGTCACTATATTACACTGGTCTAAACTCTACTCTCATTATATTACCCTGGTCTACCATATACTGTCACTATATTACCCTGGTCTACCATCTACTGTCACTATATTACCCTGGTCTACCCACTACTGTCATTATATTACCCTGGTCTACCATCTACTGTCATTATATTACCCTGGTCTACCATCTACTGTCATTATATTACCCTGGTCTACCATCTACTGTCATTATATTACCCTGGTCTACCATCTACTGTCACTATATTACCCTGGTCTAAACTCTACTGTCATTATATTACCCTGGTCAACTATCTACTGTCACTATATTACCCTCTACTGTCATTATATTACCCTGGCCTACCATCTACTGTCAATCTATTACCCTGGTCTACCATCTACTGTCATTATATTACCCTTATCTAACATCTACTGTCATTATATTACCCTGGTCTACCATCTACTGTCACTATATTACCCTGGTCTAAACTCTACTGTCATTTTATTACCCTGGTCTACCATCTACTGTCACTATATTACCCTGATCTAAACTCTACTGTCATTTTATTACCCTGGTCTACCATATACTGTCACTATATTACCCTGGTCTAAACTCTACTGTCATTATATTACCCTGGTCTACCTTCTACTGTCATTATATTAACCTGGTCTACTATCTACTGTCACTATATTACCCTCTACTGACTTTATATTACCCTGGTCTTCCATCTACTGTCAATCTATTACCCTGGTCTACCATCTACTGTCATTATATTACCCTGGTCTAATATCTACTGTCATTATATTACCCTGGTCTACCATCTACTGTCATTATATTACCCTGGTCTACCATCTACTGTCATTATATTACCCTGGTCTACCATCTCCTGTCACTATATTACCCTGGTCTAAACTCTACTGTCATTTTATTACCCTGGTCTACCATCTACTGTCACTATATTACCCTGGTCTACCATCTACTGTCACTATATTACCCTGGTCTACCCGCTACTGTCATTATATTCCCTGGTCTACCATCTACTGTCATTATATTACCCTGGTCTCAATCTACTGTCCTTATATTAACCTGGTCTAGACTCTACTGTCATTTTATTACCCTGGTCTACCATCTACTGTCACTACATTACCCTGGTCTACCATCTACTGTCATTATATTACCCTGGTCTAAACTCTACTGTCATTATATTACCCTGGTCTACCATCTTCTGTCACTATATTACACTGGTCTAAACTCTACTCTCATTATATTACCCTGGTCTACCATATACTGTCACTATATTACCCTGGTCTACCATCTACTGTCATTATATTACCCTGGTCTACCATCTACTGTCATTATATTTCCCTGGTCTACCATCTACTGTCATTATATTACCCTGGTCTATCATCTACTGTCACTATATTACCCTGGTCTACCATCTACTGTCACTATATTACCCTGATCTAAACTCTACTGTCATTTTATTACCCTGGTCAACAATCTACTGTCATTTTATTACCCTGGTCTACCATCTACTGTCACTATATTACCCTGGTCTACCATCTACTGTCACTATATTACCCTGGTCTACCCGCTACTGTCATTATATTCCCTGGTCTACCATCTACTGTCATTATATTACCCTGGTCTCAATCTACTGTCCTTATATTAACCTGGTCTACCATCTACTGTCACTATATTACCCTGGTCTAGACTCTACTGTCATTTTATTACCCTGGTCTACCATCTACTGTCACTACATTACCCTGGTCTACCATCTACTGTCATTATATTACCCTGGTCTAAACTCTACTGTCATTATATTACCCTGGTCTACCATCTTCTGTCACTATATTACACTGGTCTAAACTCTACTCTCATTATATTACCCTGGTCTACCATATACTGTCACTATATTACCTGGTCTAAACTCTACTGTCATTTTATTACCCTGGTCTACCATCTACTGTCATTATATTACCCTGGTCTACCATCTACTGTCATTATATTACCCTGGTCTACCTTCTACTGTCACTATATTACCCTGGTCTAAACTCTACTGTCATTTTATTACCATGGTCTACCATCTACTGTCACTATATTACCCTGGTCTACCATCTACTGTCATTATATTACCCTGGTCTACCATGTACTGTCATTATATTACCCTGGTCTACCATCTACTGTCATTATATTACCCTGGTCTACCATCTACTTTCACTATATTACCCTGGTCTAAACTCTACTGTCATTTTATTACCATGGTCTACCATCTACTGTCACTATATTACCCTGGTCTAAACTCTACTGTCATTTTATTACCCTGATCTACCATATACTGTCACTATATTACCCTGGTCTAAACTCTACTGTCATTATATTACCCTGGTCTACCTTCTACTGTCATTATATTAACCTGGTCTACTATCTACTGTCACTATATTACCCTCTACTGACTTTATATTACCCTGGTCTACCATCTACTGTCAATCTATTACCCTGGTCTACCATCTACTGTCATTATATTACCCTGGTCTACCATCTACTGTCACTATATTACCCTGGTCTAAACTCTACTGTCATTATATTACCCTGGTCAACTATCTACTGTCACTATATTACCCTCTACTGTCATTATATTACCCTGGCCTACCATCTACTGTCAATCTATTACCCTGGTCTACCATCTACTGTCATTATATTACCCTTGTCTAACATCTACTGTCATTATATTACCCTGGTCTACCATCTACTGTCACTATATTACCCTGGTCTAAACTCTACTGTCATTTTATTACCCTGGTCTACCATCTACTGTCACTATATTACCCTGATCTAAACTCTACTGTCATTTTATTACCCTGGTCTACCATATACTGTCACTATATTACCCTGGTCTAAACTCTACTGTCATTATATTACCCTGGTCTACCTTCTACTGTCATTATATTAACCTGGTCTACTATCTACTGTCACTATATTACCCTCTACTGACTTTATATTACCCTGGTCTTCCATCTACTGTCAATCTATTACCCTGGTCTACCATCTACTGTCATTATATTACCCTGGTCTAATATCTACTGTCATTATATTACCCTGGTCTACCATCTACTGTCATTATATTACCCTGGTCTACCATCTACTGTCATTATATTACCCTGGTCTACCATCTCCTGTCACTATATTACCCTGGTCTAAACTCTACTGTCATTTTATTACCCTGGTCTACCATCTACTGTCACTATATTACCCTGGTCTACCATCTACTGTCACTATATTACCCTGGTCTACCCGCTACTGTCATTATATTCCCTGGTCTACCATCTACTGTCATTATATTACCCTGGTCTCAATCTACTGTCCTTATATTAACCTGGTCTAGACTCTACTGTCATTTTATTACCCTGGTCTACCATCTACTGTCATTATATTACCCTGGTCTAAACTCTACTGTCATTATATTACCCTGGTCTACCATCTTCTGTCACTATATTACACTGGTCTAAACTCTACTCTCATTATATTACCCTGGTCTACCATATACTGTCACTATATTACCCTGGTCTACCATCTACTGTCACTATATTACCCTGGTCTACCCACTACTGTCATTATATTACCCTGGTCTACCATCTACTGTCATTATATTACCCTGGTCTACCATCTACTGTCATTATATTACCCTGGTCTACCATCTACTGTCATTATATTACCCTGGTCTACCATCTACTGTCACTATATTACCCTGGTCTAAACTCTACTGTCATTATATTACCCTGGTCAACTATCTACTGTCACTATATTACCCTCTACTGTCATTATATTACCCTGGCCTACCATCTACTGTCAATCTATTACCCTGGTCTACCATCTACTGTCATTATATTACCCTTGTCTAACATCTACTGTCATTATATTACCCTGGTCTACCATCTACTGTCACTATATTACCCTGGTCTAAACTCTACTGTCATTTTATTACCCTGGTCTACCATCTACTGTCACTATATTACCCTGATCTAAACTCTACTGTCATTTTATTACCCTGGTCTACCATATACTGTCACTATATTACCCTGGTCTAAACTCTACTGTCATTATATTACCCTGGTCTACCTTCTACTGTCATTATATTAACCTGGTCTACTATCTACTGTCACTATATTACCCTCTACTGACTTTATATTACCCTGGTCTTCCATCTACTGTCAATCTATTACCCTGGTCTACCATCTACTGTCATTATATTACCCTGGTCTAATATCTACTGTCATTATATTACCCTGGTCTACCATCTACTGTCATTATATTACCCTGGTCTACCATCTACTGTCATTATATTACCCTGGTCTACCATCTCCTGTCACTATATTACCCTGGTCTAAACTCTACTGTCATTTTATTACCCTGGTCTACCATCTACTGTCACTATATTACCCTGGTCTACCATCTACTGTCACTATATTACCCTGGTCTACCCGCTACTGTCATTATATTCCCTGGTCTACCATCTACTGTCATTATATTACCCTGGTCTCAATCTACTGTCCTTATATTAACCTGGTCTAGACTCTACTGTCATTTTATTACCCTGGTCTACCATCTACTGTCACTACATTACCCTGGTCTACCATCTACTGTCATTATATTACCCTGGTCTAAACTCTACTGTCATTATATTACCCTGGTCTACCATCTTCTGTCACTATATTACACTGGTCTAAACTCTACTCTCATTATATTACCCTGGTCTACCATATACTGTCACTATATTACCCTGGTCTACCATCTACTGTCATTATATTACCCTGGTCTACCATCTACTGTCATTATATTTCCCTGGTCTACCATCTACTGTCATTATATTACCCTGGTCTACCATCTACTGTCACTATATTACCCTGGTCTACCATCTACTGTCACTATATTACCCTGATCTAAACTCTACTGTCATTTTATTACCCTGGTCAACAATCTACTGTCATTTTATTACCCTGGTCTACCATCTACTGTCACTATATTACCCTGGTCTACCATCTACTGTCACTATATTACCCTGGTCTACCCGCTATTGTCATTATATTCCCTGGTCTACCATCTACTGTCATTATATTACCCTGGTCTCAATCTACTGTCCTTATATTAACCTGGTCTACCATCTACTGTCACTATATTACCCTGGTCTAGACTCTACTGTCATTTTATTACCCTGGTCTACCATCTACTGTCACTACATTACCCTGGTCTACCATCTACTGTCATTATATTACCCTGGTCTAAACTCTACTGTCATTATATTACCCTGGTCTACCATCTTCTGTCACTATATTACACTGGTCTAAACTCTACTCTCATTATATTACCCTGGTCTACCATATACTGTCACTATATTACCTGGTCTAAACTCTACTGTCATTTTATTACCCTGGTCTACCATCTACTGTCATTATATTACCCTGGTCTACCATCTACTGTCATTATATTACCCTGGTCTACCATCTACTGTCACTATATTACCCTGGTCTAAACTCTACTGTCATTTTATTACCATGGTCTACCATCTACTGTCACTATATTACCCTGGTCTACCATCTACTGTCATTATATTACCCTGGTCTACCATCTACTGTCATTATATTACCCTGGTCTACCATCTACTGTCATTATATTACCCTGGTCTACCATCTACTTTCACTATATTACCCTGGTCTAAACTCTACTGTCATTTTATTACCATGGTCTACCATCTACTGTCACTATATTACCCTGGTCTAAACTCTACTGTCATTTTATTACCCTGGTCTACCATATACTGTCACTATATTACCCTGGTCTAAACTCTACTGTCATTATATTACCCTGGTCTACCTTCTACTGTCATTATATTAACCTGGTCTACTATCTACTGTCACTATATTACCCTCTACTGACTTTATATTACCCTGGTCTACCATCTACTGTCAATCTATTACCCTGGTCTACCATCTACTGTCATTATATTACCCTGGTCTACCATCTACTGTCACTATATTACCCTGGTCTAAACTCTACTGTCATTATATTACCCTGGTCAACTATCTACTGTCACTATATTACCCTCTACTGTCATTATATTACCCTGGCCTACCATCTACTGTCAATCTATTACCCTGGTCTACCATCTACTGTCATTATATTACCCTTGTCTAACATCTACTGTCATTATATTACCCTGGTCTACCATCTACTGTCACTATATTACCCTGGTCTAAACTCTACTGTCATTTTATTACCCTGGTCTACCATCTACTGTCACTATATTACCCTGATCTAAACTCTACTGTCATTTTATTACCCTGGTCTACCATATACTGTCACTATATTACCCTGGTCTAAACTCTACTGTCATTATATTACCCTGGTCTACCTTCTACTGTCATTATATTAACCTGGTCTACTATCTACTGTCACTATATTACCCTCTACTGACTTTATATTACCCTGGTCTTCCATCTACTGTCAATCTATTACCCTGGTCTACCATCTACTGTCATTATATTACCCTGGTCTAATATCTACTGTCATTATATTACCCTGGTCTACCATCTACTGTCATTATATTACCCTGGTCTACCATCTACTGTCATTATATTACCCTGGTCTACCATCTCCTGTCACTATATTACCCTGGTCTAAACTCTACTGTCATTTTATTACCCTGGTCTACCATCTACTGTCACTATATTACCCTGGTCTACCATCTACTGTCACTATATTACCCTGGTCTACCCGCTACTGTCATTATATTCCCTGGTCTACCATCTACTGTCATTATATTACCCTGGTCTCAATCTACTGTCCTTATATTAACCTGGTCTAGACTCTACTGTCATTTTATTACCCTGGTCTACCATCTACTGTCACTACATTACCCTGGTCTACCATCTACTGTCATTATATTACCCTGGTCTAAACTCTACTGTCATTATATTACCCTGGTCTACCATCTTCTGTCACTATATTACACTGGTCTAAACTCTACTCTCATTATATTACCCTGGTCTACCATATACTGTCACTATATTACCCTGGTCTACCATCTACTGTCACTATATTACCCTGGTCTACCCACTACTGTCATTATATTACCCTGGTCTACCATCTACTGTCATTATATTACCCTGGTCTACCATCTACTGTCATTATATTACCCTGGTCTACCATCTACTGTCATTATATTACCCTGGTCTACCATCTACTGTCACTATATTACCCTGGTCTACCATCTACTGTCACTATATTACCCTGATCTAAACTCTACTGTCATTTTATTACCCTGGTCAACAATCTACTGTCATTATATTACCCTGGTCTACCATCTACATTCACTATATTACCCTGGTCTAAACTCTACTGTCATTATATTCCCTGGTCTACCATATACTGTCACTATATTACCCTGGTCTACCCTCTACTGTCATTATATTACCCTGGTCTCAATCTACTGTCATTATATTAACCTGGTCTACCATCTACTGTCACTATATTACCCTGGTCTAAACTCTACTGTCATTTTATTACCCTGGTCTACAATCTACTGTCACTATATTACCCTGGTCTACCATCTACTGTCATTATATTACCCTGGTCTACCATCTACTGTCATTATATTAACCTGGTCTACCATCTACTGTCATTATATTACCCTGGTCTACCATCTACTGTCATTATATTAACCTGGTCTACCAAATACTGTCACTATATTACCTGGTCTACCCTCTACTGTCATTATATTACCCTGGTCTCAATCTACTGTCATTATATTAACCTGGTCTACCATCTACTGTCACTATATTACCTGGTCTAAACTCTACTGTCATTTTATTATCCTGGTCTACCATCTACTGTCATTATATTACCCTGGTCTACCATCTAGTGTCATTATATTACCCTGGTCTACCATCTACCGTCATTATATTAACCTGGTCTACCATCTACTGTCACTATATTACCCTGGTCTAGACTCTACTGTCATTTTATTACCCTGGTCTACCATCTACTGTCACTACATTACCCTGGTCTACCATCTACTGTCATTATATTACCCTGGTCTAAACTCTACTGTCATTATATTACCCTGGTCTACCATCTTCTGTCACTATATTACACTGGTCTAAACTCTACTCTCATTATATTACCCTGGTCTACCATATACTGTCACTATATACCTGGTCTACCCTCTACTGTCATTATATTACCCTGGTCTCAATCTACTGTCATTATATTAACCTGGTCTACCATCTACTGTCATTATATTACCCTGGTCTACCATCTACTGTCACTATATTACCCTGGTCTAAACTCTACTGTCATTTTATTACCATGGTCTACCATCTACTGTCACTATATTACCCTGGTCTACCATCTACTGTCATTATATTACCCTGGTCTACCATCTACTGTCATTATATTACCCTGGTCTACCATCTACTGTCATTATATTACCCTGGTCTACCATCTACTTTCACTATATTACCCTGGTCTAAACTCTACTGTCATTTTATTACCATGGTCTACCATCTACTGTCACTATATTACCCTGGTCTAAACTCTACTGTCATTTTATTACCCTGGTCTACCATATACTGTCACTATATTACCCTGGTCTAAACTCTACTGTCATTATATTACCCTGGTCTCCTTCTACTGTCATTATATTAACCTGGTCTACTATCTACTGTCACTATATTACCCTCTACTGACTTTATATTACCCTGGTCTACCATCTACTGTCAATCTATTACCCTGGTCTACCATCTACTGTCATTATATTAACCCTGGTCTACCATCTACTGTCACTATATTACCTGGTCTAAACTCTACTGTCATTATATTACCCTGGTCAACTATCTACTGTCACTATATTACCCTCTACTGTCATTATATTACCCTGGCCTACCATCTACTGTCAATCTATTACCCTGGTCTACCATCTACTGTCATTATATTACCCTTGTCTAACATCTACTGTCATTATATTACCCTGGTCTACCATCTACTGTCACTATATTACCCTGGTCTAAACTCTACTGTCATTTTATTACCCTGGTCTACCATCTACTGTCACTATATTACCCTGATCTAAACTCTACTGTCATTTTATTACCCTGGTCTACCATATACTGTCACTATATTACCCTGGTCTAAACTCTACTGTCATTATATTACCCTGGTCTACCTTCTACTGTCATTATATTAACCTGGTCTACTATCTACTGTCACTATATTACCCTCTACTGACTTTATATTACCCTGGTCTTTCCATCTACTGTCAATCTATTACCCTGGTCTACCATCTACTGTCATTATATTACCCTGGTCTAATATCTACTGTCATTATATTACCCTGGTCTACCATCTACTGTCATTATATTACCCTGGTCTACCATCTACTGTCATTATATTACCCTGGTCTACCATCTCCTGTCACTATATTACCCTGGTCTAAACTCTACTGTCATTTTATTACCCTGGTCTACCATCTACTGTCACTATATTACCCTGGTCTACCATCTACTGTCACTATATTACCCTGGTCTACCCGCTACTGTCATTATATTCCCTGGTCTACCATCTACTGTCATTATATTACCCTGGTCTCAATCTACTGTCCTTATATTAACCTGGTCTAGACTCTACTGTCATTTTATTACCCTGGTCTACCATCTACTGTCATTATATTACCCTGGTCTAAACTCTACTGTCATTATATTACCCTGGTCTACCATCTTCTGTCACTATATTACACTGGTCTAAACTCTACTCTCATTATATTACCCTGGTCTACCATATACTGTCACTATATTACCCTGGTCTACCATCTACTGTCACTATATTACCCTGGTCTACCCACTACTGTCATTATATTACCCTGGTCTACCATCTACTGTCATTATATTACCCTGGTCTACCATCTACTGTCATTATATTACCCTGGTCTACCATCTACTGTCATTATATTACCCTGGTCTACCATCTACTGTCACTATATTACCCTGGTCTAAACTCTACTGTCATTATATTACCCTGGTCAACTATCTACTGTCACTATATTACCCTCTACTGTCATTATATTACCCTGGCCTACCATCTACTGTCAATCTATTACCCTGGTCTACCATCTACTGTCATTATATTACCCTTGTCTAACATCTACTGTCATTATATTACCCTGGTCTACCATCTACTGTCACTATATTACCCTGGTCTAAACTCTACTGTCATTTTATTACCCTGGTCTACCATCTACTGTCACTATATTACCCTGATCTAAACTCTACTGTCATTTTATTACCCTGGTCTACCATATACTGTCACTATATTACCCTGGTCTAAACTCTACTGTCATTATATTACCCTGGTCTACCTTCTACTGTCATTATATTAACCTGGTCTACTATCTACTGTCACTATATTACCCTCTACTGACTTTATATTACCCTGGTCTTCCATCTACTGTCAATCTATTACCCTGGTCTACCATCTACTGTCATTATATTACCCTGGGTCTAATATCTACTGTCATTATATTACCCTGGTCTACCATCTACTGTCATTATATTACCCTGGTCTACCATCTACTGTCATTATATTACCCTGGTCTACCATCTCCTGTCACTATATTACCCTGGTCTAAACTCTACTGTCATTTTATTACCCTGGTCTACCATCTACTGTCACTATATTACCCTGGTCCTACCATCTACTGTCACTATATTACCCTGGTCTACCCGCTACTGTCATTATATTCCCTGGTCTACCATCTACTGTCATTATATTACCCTGGTCTCAATCTACTGTCCTTATATTAACCTGTCTAGACTCTACTGTCATTTTATTACCCTGGTCTACCATCTACTGTCACTACATTACCCTGGTCTACCATCTACTGTCATTATATTACCCTGGTCTAAACTCTACTGTCATTATATTACCCTGGTCTACCATCTTCTGTCACTATATTACACTGGTCTAAACTCTACTCTCATTATATTACCCTGGTCTACCATATACTGTCACTATATTACCCTGGTCTACCATCTACTGTCATTATATTACCCTGGTCTACATCTACTGTCATTATATTTCCCTGGTCTACCATCTACTGTCATTATATTACCCTGGTCTACCATCTACTGTCACTATATTACCCTGGTCTACCATCTACTGTCACTATATTACCCTGATCTAAACTCTACTGTCATTTTATTACCCTGGTCAACAATCTACTGTCCTTTTATTACCCTGGTCTACCATCTACTGTCACGATATTACCCTGGTCTACCATCTACTGTCACTATATTACCCTGGTCTACCCGCTACTGTCATTAGATTCCCTGGTCTACCATCTACTGTCATTATATTACCCTGGTCTCAATCTACTGTCCTTATATTAACCTGGTCTACCATCTACTGTCACTATATTACCCTGGTCTAGACTCTACTGTCATTTTATTACCCTGGTCTACCATCTACTGTCACTACATTACCCTGGTCTACCATCTACTGTCATTATATTACCTTGGTCTAAACTCTACTGTCATTATATTACCCTGGGTCTACCATCTTCTGTCACTATATTACACTGGTCTAAACTCTACTCTCATTATATTACCCTGGTCTACCATATACTGTCACTATATTACCTGGTCTAAACTCTACTGTCATTTTATTACCCTGGTCTACCATCTACTGTCATTATATTACCCTGGTCTACCATCTACTGTCATTATATTACCCTGGTCTACCATCTACTGTCACTATATTACCCTGGTCTAAACTCTACTGTCATTTTATTACCATGGTCTACCATCTACTGTCACTATATTACCCTGGTCTACCATCTACTGTCATTATATTACCCTGGTCTACAATCTACTGTCATTATATTACCCTGGTCTACCATCTACTGTCATTATATTACCCTGGTCTACCATCTACTTTCACTATATTACCCTGGTCTAAACTCTACTGTCATTTTATTACCATGGTCTACCATCTACTGTCACTATATTACCCTGGTCTAAACTCTACTGTCATTTTATTACCCTGGTCTACCATATACTGTCACTATATTACCTTGGTCTAAACTCTACTGTCATTATATTACCCTGGTCTACCTTCTACTGTCATTATATTAACCTGGTCTACTATCTACTGTCACTATATTACCCTCTACTGACTTTATATTACCCTGGTCTACCATCTACTGTCAATCTATTACCCTGGTCTACCATCTACTGTCATTATATTACCCTGGTCTACCATCTACTGTCACTATATTACCCTGGTCTAAACTCTACTGTCATTATATTACCCTGGTCAACTATCTACTGTCACTATATTACCCTCTACTGTCATTATATTACCCTGGCCTACCATCTACTGTCAATCTATTACCCTGGTCTACCATCTACTGTCATTATATTACCCTTGTCTAAACATCTACTGTCATTATATTACCCTGGTCTACCATCTACTGTCACTATATTACCCTGGTCTAAACTCTACTGTCATTTTATTACCCTGGTCTACCATCTACTGTCACTATATTACCCTGATCTAAACTCTACTGTCATTTTATTACCCTGGTCTACCATATACTGTCACTATATTACCCTGGTCTAAACTCTACTGTCATTATATTACCCTGGTCTACCTTCTACTGTCATTATATTAACCTGTCTACTATCTACTGTCACTATATTACCCTCTACTGACTTATATTACCCTGGTCTTCCATCTACTGTCAATCTATTACCCTGGTCTACCATCTACTGTCATTATATTACCCTGGTCTAATATCTACTGTCATTATATTACCCTGGTCTACCATCTACTGTCATTATATTACCCTGGTCTACCATCTACTGTCATTATATTACCCTGGTCTACCATCTCCTGTCACTATATTACCCTGGTCTAAACTCTACTGTCATTTTATTACCCTGGTCTACCATCTACTGTCACTATATTACCCTGGTCTACCATCTACTGTCACTATATTACCCTGGTCTACCCGCTACTGTCATTATATTCCCTGGTCTACCATCTACTGTCATTATATTACCCTGGTCTCAATCTACTGTCCTATATTAACCTGGTCTAGACTCTACTGTCATTTATTACCCTGGTCTACCATCTACTGTCACTACATTACCCTGGCTACATCTACTGTCTTATATTACCCTGGTCTAAACTCTACTGTCATTATATTACCCTGGTCTACCATCTTCTGTCACTATATTACACTGGTCTAAACTCTACTCTCATTATATTACCCTGGTCTACCAATATACTGTCACTATATTACCCTGGGTCTACCATCTACTGTCACTATCTTACCCCTGGTCTATCCCACTACTGTCATTATAATTACCCTGGTCTAGCCATCTACGGTCATTATATTACCCTGGTCTACCATCTACTGTCATTATATTACCCTGGTCTACCATCTACTGTCACTATATTACCCTGGTCTACCATCTACTGTCACTATATTACCCTGGTCTACCATCTACTGTCATATATTACCCTGTCTATCTACTGTCATTTTATTACCCTGGTCAACAATCTACTGTCATTATATTACCCTGGTCTACCATCTACATTCACTATATTACCCTGGTCTAAACTCTACTGTCATTATATTCCCTGGTCTACCATATACTGTCACTATATTACCCTGGTCTACCCTCTACTGTCATTATATTACCCTGGTCTCAATCTACTGTCATTATATTAACCTGGTCTACCATCTACTGTCACTATATTACCCTGGTCTAAACTCTACTGTCATTTTATTACCCTGGTCTACCATCTACTGTCACTATATTACCCTGGTCTACCATCTACTGTCATTATATTACCCTGGTCTACCATCTACTGTCATTATATTACCCTGGTCTACCATCTACTGTCATTATATTACCCTGGTCTACCATCTACTGTCATTATATGTAACCTGGTCTACCAAATACTGTCACTATATTACCTGGTCTACCCTCTACTTGCATTATATTACCCTGGTCTCAATCTACTGTCATTATATTAACCTGGTCTACCATCTACTGTCACTATATTACCTGGTCTAAACTCTACTGTCATTTTATTACCCTGGTCTACCATCTACTGTCATTATATTACCCTGGTCTACCATCTAGTGTCATTATATTACCCTGGTCTACCATCTACCGTCATTATATTAAACTGGTCTACCATCTACTGTCACTATATTACCCTGGTCCTAGACTCTACTGTCATTTTATTACCCTGGTCTACCATCTACTGTCACTACATTACCCTGGTCTACCATCTACTGTCATTATATTACCCTGGTCTAAACTCTAACTGTCATTATATTACCCTGGTCTACCATCTTCTGTCACTATATTACACTGGTCTAAACTCTACTGTCATTTTATTACCCTGGTCTACCATATACTGTCACTATAATTACCCTGGTCTAAACTCTACTGTCATTATATTACCCTGGTCTACCTTCTACTGTCATTATATTAACCTGGTCTACTATCTACTGTCACTATATTACCCTCTACTGACTTTATATTACCCTGGTCTACCATCTACTGTCAATCTATTACCCTGGTCTACCATCTACTGTCATTATATTACCCTGGTCTACCATCTACTGTCACTATATTACCCTGGTCTAAACTCTACTGTCATTATATTACCCTGGTCAACTATCTACTGTCACTATATTACCCTCTACTGTCATTATATTACCCTGGCCTACCATCTACTGTCAATCTATTACCCTGGTCTACCATCTACTGTCATTATATTACCCTTGTCTAACATCTACTATCATTATATTACCCTGGTCTACCATCTACTGTCACTATATTACCCTGGTCTAAACTCTACTGTCATTTATTACCCTGGTCTACCATCTACTGTCACTATATTACCCTGATCTAAACTCTACTGTCATTTTAATTACCCTGGTCTACCATATACTGTCACTATATTACCCGGGTCTAAACTCTACTGTCATTATATTACCCTGGTCTACCTTCTACTGTCATTATATTAACCTGTCTACTATCTACTGTCACTATATTACCCTCTACTGACTTTATATTACCCTGGTCTTCCATCTACTGTCCACTATATTACCTGGTCTAAACTCTACTGTCATTTTAGTACCCTGGTCTACCATCTACTGTCATTATATTACCCTGGTCTACCATCTACTGTCATTATATTACCCTGGTCTACCATCTACTGTCACTATATTACCCTGGTCTAAACTCACTGTCATTTTATTACCATGGTCGACCATCTACTGTCACTATATTACCCTTGTCTACCATCTACTGTCATTATATTACCCTTGTCTACCATCTACTGTCATTATATTACCCTGGTCTACCATCTACTGTCGATATATTACCCTGGTCTACCATCTACTTTCACTATATTACCCTGGTCTAAACTCTACTGTCATTTTATTACCATGGTCTACCATCTACTGTCACTATATTACCCTGGTCTAAACTCTACTGTCATTTTATTACCCTGGCTAACCATATACTGTCACTATATTACCCTGGTCTAAACTCTACTGTCATTATATTACCCTGGTCTACCTTCTACTGTCATTATATTAACCTGGTCTACTATCTACTGTCACTATATTACCCTCTATCTGACTTTATATTACCCTGGTCTACCATCTACTGTCAATCTATTACCCTGGTATAACCATCTACTGTCATTATATTACCCTGGTCTAAAATCTACTGTCATATATTAACCTGGTCTACTATCTACTGTCACTATTTTACCCTCTACTGTCATTTATTACCCTGGTCTACCATCTACTGTCACTATATTACCCTGGTCTACCATCTACGGTCACTATATTACCATGGTCTACCCACTACTGTCATTATATTACCCTGGTCTACCATCTACTGTCATTATATTACCCTGGTCTACCATCTACTGTCATTATATTTCCTCTGGTCTACCATCTCCTGTCATTATATTACCCTGGTCTACCATCTACTGTCACATATTACCCTGGTCATACCATCTACTGTCACTATATTACCCTGATCTAAACTCTACTGTCATTTTATTACCCTGGGCACAATCTACTGTCATTTTATTACCCTGGTCTACCATCTACTGTCACTATATGAACCCTGGTCTACCATCTACTGTCACTATATTACCCTGGTCTACCCGCTACTGTCATTATTTCCCTGGTCTACCATCTACTGTCATTATATTACCCTGGTCTCAATCTACTGTCCTTATATTAACCTGGTCTATACCATTACTGTCACTATATTACCCTGGTCTAGACTCTACTGTCATTTTATTACCCTGGTCTACCATCTACTGTCACGACATACCCTGGTCTACCATCTACTGTCATTATATTACCCTGGTCTAAAACTCTACTGTCATTATTTACCCTGGTCTACCATCTACTGTCACTATATTACCTGGTCTAAACTCTACTTTCATTTATTACCCTGGTCTACCATCTACTGTCATTATATTACCCTGGTCTACCATCTACTGTCATTATATTACCCTGGTCTACCATCTACTGTCACTATATTACCCTGGTCTAAACTCTACTGTCATTATATTACCCTGGTCTACCATCTACTGTCACTATATTACCCTGGTCTACCATCTACTGTCATTATATTACCCTGGTCTACCATCTACTGTCATTATATTACCCTGGTCTACCATCTACTGTCATTATATTACCCTGGTCTACCATCTACTGTCACTATATTACCCTGGTCTAAACTCTACTGTCATTATATTACCCTGGTCTACCATCTACTGTCACTATATTACCCTGGTCTAAACTCTACTGTCATTTTATTACCCTGGTCTACCATCTACTGTCACTATATTACCCTGGTCTAAACTCTACTGTCATTATATTACCCTGGTCTACCTTCTACTGTCATTATATTAACCTGGTCTCTATCTACTGTCACTATATGACCCTCTACTGACTTTATATACACCTGGCTACCATCTACTGTCAATCTATTACCCTGGTCTACCATCTACTGTCATTATATTACCCTGAGTCTACCATCTACTGTCACATATATTACTCTGGTCTAAACTCTACTGTCATTATATACCCTGGTCAACGATCTACTGTCCACTATAGTTACCCTCTACTGTCATTAGATTACCCTGGCCTACCATCTACTGTCAATCTATTACCCTGGTCTACCATCTACTGTCATTATATTCCCTTGTCTAACATCTACTGTCATTATATTACCCTGGTCTACCATCTACTGTCACTATATTACCCTGGTCTAAACTCTACTGTCATTTTATTACCCTGTCTACCATCGACTGTCACTATATTACCCTGATCTAAACTCTACTGTCATTTTATTACCCTGGTCTTACCATATACTGTCACTATATTACCCTGGTCTAAACTCTACTGTCATTATATTACCCTGGTCTAACCTTCTACTGTCATTATATTAACCTGGTCTACTATCTACTGTCACTATATTACCCTCTACTGACTTTATATTACCTGGGCTTCCATCTACTGTCAATCTATTACCCTGGTCTACCATCTACTGTCATTATATTACCCTGGTCTAATATCTACTGTCATTATATTACCCTGGTCTACCATCTACTGTCATTATATTACCCTGTCTAACCATCTACTGTCATTATATTACCCTGGTCTACCATCTCCTGTCACTAGATTACCCTGGTCTAAACTCTACTGTCATTTTATTACCCTGGTCTACCATCTACTGTCACTATATTACCCTGGTCTACCATCTACTGTCACTATATTACCCTGGTCTCACCCGCTACTGTCATTATATTCCTGGTCTACCATCTACTGTCATTATATTACCCTGGTCTCAATCTACTGTCCTTATATTAACCTGGTCTAGACTCTACTGTCATTTTATTACCCTGGTCTACCATCTACTGTCCTACATTACCCTGGTCTACATCTACTGTCAGTATAATTACCCTGGTCTAAACTCTACTGTCATTATATTACCCTGGTCTACCATCTTCTGTCACTATATTACACTGGTCTAAACTCTACTCTCATTATATTACCCTGGTCTACCATATACTGTCACTATATGACCCTGGTCTACCATCTACTGTCACTATATTACCCTGGTCCTACCCACTATCTGTCTATTATATTACCCTGGTCTACCATCTACTGTCATTATATTACCCTGGTCTACCATCTACTGTCATTATATTACCCTGGTCTACCATCTACTGTCATTATATTACCCTGGTCTACCATCTACTGTCACTATATTACCCTGGTCTAAACTCTACTGTCATTATATTACCCTGGTCTACTATCTACTGTCACTATATTACCCTCTACTGTCATTATATTACCCTGGTCTACCATCTACTGTCAATCTATTACCCTGGTCTACCATCTACTGTCATTATATTACCCTGGTCTAACATCTACTGTCATTATATTACCCTGGTCTACCATCTACTGTCACTATATTACCCTGGTCTAAACTCTACTGTCATTTTATTACCCTGGTCTACCATCTACTGTCACTATATTACCCTGGTCTAAACTCTACTGTCATTTTATTACCCTGGTCTACCATCTACTGTCACTATATTACCCTGGTCTAAACTCTACTGTCATTATATTACCCTGGTCTACCTTCTACTGTCATTATATTAACCTGGTCTACTATCTACTGTCACTATATTACCCTCTACTGACTTTATATTACCCTGGTCTACCATCTACTGTCATTATATTACCCTGGTCTACCATCTACTGTCATTATATTACCCTGGTCTAATATCTACTGTCATTATATTACCCTGGTCTACCATCTACTGTCATTATATTACCCTGGTCTACCATCTACTGTCATTATATTACCCTGGTCTACCATCTACTGTCACTATATTACCCTGGTCTAAACTCTACTGTCATTATATTACCCTGGTCTACCATCTACTGTCACTATATTACCCTGGTCTACCATCTACTGTCACTATATTACCCTGGTCTACCCCTACTGTCATTATATTCCCTGGTCTACCATCTACTGTCATTATATTACCCTGGTCTACATCTACTGTCCTTATATTACCTGGTCTAGACTCTACTGTCATTTTATTACCCTGGTCTACCATCTACTGTCACTATATTACCCTGGTCTACCATCTACTGTCATTATATTACCCTGGTCTAAACTCTACTGTCATTATATTACCCTGGTCTACCATCTACTGTCACTATATTACCCTGGTCTAAACTCTACTGTCATTATATTACCCTGGTCTACCATCTACTGTCACTATATTACCCTGGTCTACCATCTACTGTCATTATATTACCCTGGTCTACCATCTACTGTCATTATATTACCCTGGTCTACCATCTACTGTCATTATATTACCCTGGTCTACCATCTACTGTCACTATATTACCCTGGTCTACCATCTACTGTCACTATATTACCCTGATCTAAACTCTACTGTCATTTTATTACCCTGGTCAACAATCTACTGTCATTTTATTACCCTGGTCTACCATCTACTGTCACTATATTACCCTGGTCTACCATCTACTGTCACTATATTACCCTGGTCTACCCGCTACTGTCATTATATTCCCTGGTCTACCATCTACTGTCATTATATTACCCTGGTCTCAATCTACTGTCCTTATATTAACCTGGTCTACCATCTACTGTCACTATATTACCCTGGTCTAGACTCTACTGTCATTTTATTACCCTGGTCTACCATCTACTGTCACTACATTACCCTGGTCTACCATCTACTGTCATTATATTACCCTGGTCTACACTCTACTGTCATTATATTACCCTGGTCTACCATCTACTGTCACTATATTACCCTGGTCTAAACTCTACTGTCATTATATTAACCTGGTCTACCATCTACTGTCACTATATTACCTGGTCTAAACTCTACTTTCATTTATTACCCTGGTCTACCATCTACTGTCATTATATTACCCTGGTCTACCATCTACTGTCATTATATTACCCTGGTCTACCATCTACTGTCACTATATTACCCTGGTCTAAACTCTACTGTCATTTATTACCCTGGTCTACCATCTACTGTCACTATATTACCCTGGTCTACCATCTACTGTCATTATATTACCCTGGTCTACCATCTACTGTCATTATATTACCCTGGTCTACCATCTACTGTCATTATATTACCCTGGTCTACCATCTACTGTCACTATATTACCCTGGTCTAAACTCTACTGTCATTTTATTACCATGGTCTACCATCTACTGTCACTATATTACCCTGGTCTAAACTCTACTGTCATTTTATTACCCTGGTCTACCATATACTGTCACTATATTACCCTGGTCTAAACTCTACTGTCATTATATTACCCTGGTCTACCTTCTACTGTCATTATATTAACCTGGTCTACTATCTACTGTCACTATATTACCCTCTACTGACTTTATATTACCCTGGTCTACCATCTACTGTCAATCTATTACCCTGGTCTACCATCTACTGTCATTATATTACCCTGGTCTACCATCTACTGTCACTATATTACCCTGGTCTAAACTCTACTGTCATTATATTACCCTGGTCAACTATCTACTGTCACTATATTACCCTCTACTGTCATTATATTACCCTGGTCTACCATCTACTGTCAATCTATTACCCTGGTCTACCATCTACTGTCATTATATTACCCTGGTCTAACATCTACTGTCATTATATTACCCTGGTCTACCATCTACTGTCACTATATTACCCTGGTCTAAACTCTACTGTCATTTTATTACCCTGGTCTACCATCTACTGTCACTATATTACCCTGGTCTAAACTCTACTGTCATTTTATTACCCTGGTCTACCATATACTGTCACTATATTACCCTGGTCTACCTTCTACTGTCATTATATTACCTGGTCTACTATCTACTGTCACTATATTACCCTCTCTACTGACTTATATTACCCTGGTCTCCATCTACTGTCATCTATTACCCTGGTCTACCATCTACTGTCATTATATTACCCTGGTCTAATATCTACTGTCATTATATTACCCTGGTCTACCATCTACTGTCATTATATTACCCTGGTCTACCATCTACTGTCATTATATTACCCTGGTCTACCATCTACTGTCACTATATTACCCTGGTCTAAACTCTACTGTCATTTTATTACCCTGGTCTACCATCTACTGTCACTATATTACCCTGGTCTACCATCTACTGTCACTATATTACCCTGGTCTACCCTCTACTGTCATTATATTCCCTGGTCTACCATCTACTGTCATTATATTACCCTGGTCTCCATCTACTGTCCTTATATTACCTGGTCTAGACTCTACTGTCATTTATTACCCTGGTCTACCATCTACTGTCACTATATTACCCTGGTCTACCATCTACTGTCATTATATTACCCTGGTCTAACCTCTACTGTCATTATATTACCCTGGTCTACCATCTACTGTCACTATATTACCCTGGTCTAAACTCTACTGTCATTATATTACCCTGGTCTACCATATACTGTCATTATATTACCCTGGTCTACCTTCTACTGTCATTATATTAACCTGGTCTACTATCTACTGTCACTATATTACCCTCTACTGACTTATATTACCCTGGTCTACCATCTACTGTCAATCTATTACCCTGGTCTACCATCTACTGTCATTATATTACCCTGGTCTACCATCTACTGTCACTATATTACCCTGGTCTAAACTCTACTGTCATTATATTACCCTGGTCAACTATCTACTGTCACTATATTACCCTCTACTGTCATTATATTACCCTGGTCTACCATCTACTGTCATTATTACCCTGGTCTACCATCTACTGTCATTATATTACCCTGGTCTAAACATCTACTGTCATTATATTACCCTGGTCTACCATCTACTGTCACTATATTACCCTGGTCTAAACTCTACTGTCATTTTATTACCCTGGTCTACCATCTACTGTCACTATATTACCCTGGTCTAAACTCTACTGTCATTTTATTACCCTGGTCTACCATCTACTGTCACTATATTACCCTGGTCTAAACTCTACTGTCATTATATTACCCTGGTCTACCTTCTACTGTCATTATATTAACCTGGTCTACATCTACTGTCACTATATTACCCTCTACTGACTTTATATACCCTGGTCTACCATCTACTGTCATTATCTATTACCCTGGTCTACCATCTACTGTCATTATATTACCCTGGTCTACCATCTACTGTCATATATTACCCTGGTCTAAACTCTACTGTCATTATATTACCCTGGTCAAATCTAACTGTCACTATACTTAATATTACCACCCTTTCCACTAGATCCCACCACATTCTTTTGGAGAGATTGGAAACCCAAATTGGTCTACACGGACATGTTCTGGCCTGGTTTAGATCTTATCTGTCGGAAGATATCAGTTTGTCTCTGTGAATGGGTTGTCCTCTGACAAATCACTGTATTTCGGTGTTCCTCAAGGTTCCGTTTTAGGCCACTATTGTTTTCACTATATATTTTACCTCTTGGGGATGTTATTCGAAACATAATGTAAACTTTCACTGCTATGCGGATGACACACAGCTGTACATTTCAATGAAACATGGTGAAGCCCCAAATTTGCCCTCGCTAGAAGCATGTGTTTCAGACATAAGGAAGTGGATGGCTGCAAACTTTCTACTATTAAACTCGGACAAAACAGAGATGCTTGTTCTAGGTCCCAAGAAACCAAGATCTTTCTGTTGACTCTGACAATTCATCTTCATGGTTGTACAGTCGTCTTCAAATAAAACTGTGCAGGACCTCGGCGTTACTCTGGCCCCTGATCTCTCTTTTGAAGAACATATCAAGACCATTTCGAGGACAGCTTTTTTCCATCTACGTAACATTGCAAAAATCAGAAACTTTCTGTCCAAAAATGATGCAGAAAAATTAATCCATGCTTTTGTCCCTTCTAGGTTAGACTACTGCAATGCTCTATGTTCCGGCTACCCGGATAAAGCACTAAATAAACTTCAGTTAGTGCTAAATACGGCTGCTAGAATCCTGACTAGAACCAAAAAATTTGATCATATTACTCCAGTGCTAGCCTCTCTACACTGGCTTCCTGTCAAAGCAAGGGCTGATTTCAAGGTTTTACTGCTAACCTACAAAGCATTACATGGGCTTGCTCCTACCTATCTCTCTGATTTGGTCCTGCCGTACATACCTACACGTACGCTACGGTCACAAGACGCAGAACTCCTAATTGTCCCTAGAATTTCTAAGCAAACATGGCTTTCTCCTATAGAGCTCCATTTTTATGGAACGGTCTGCCTACCCATGTCAGAGACGCAAACTCGGTCTCAACCTTTAAGTCTTTACTGAAGACTCATCTCTTCAGTGGGTCATATGATTGAGTGTAGTCTGGCCCAGGAGTGGGAGGGTGAACGGAAAGGCTCTGGAGCAACGAACCGCCCTTGCTGTCTCTGCCTGGCCGGTTCCCCTCTTTCCACTGGGATTCTCTGCCTCTAACCCTATTACAGGGGCTGAGTCACTGGCTTGATGGGGCTCTCTCATGCCGTCCCTGGAGGGGGTGCGTCACCTGAGTGGGTTTATTCACTGTTGTGGTCATCCTGTCTGGGTTGGCGCCCCCCCCTTGGGTTTTGCCGTGGCGGAGATCTTTGTGGGCTATACTCAGCCTTGTCTCAGGATGGTAAGTTGGTGGTTGAAGATATCCCTCTAGTGGTGTGGGGGCTGTGCTTTGGCAAAGTGGGTGGGGTTATATCCTTCCTGTTTGGCCCTGTCCGGGGGTGTCCTCGGATGGGGCCACAGTGTCTCCTGACCCCTCCTGTCTCAGCCTCCAGTATTTATGCTGCAGTAGTTTATGTGTCGGGGGGCTGGGGTCAGTTTGTTATATCTGGAGTACTTCTCCTGTCCTATTCGGTGTCCTGTGTGAATCTAAGTGTGTGTTCTCTAATTCTCTCCTTCTCTCTTTCTTTCTCTCTCTCGGAGGACCTGAGCCCTAACCATGCCCCAGGACTACCCTGACATGATGACTCCTTGCTGTCCCCAGTCCACCTGGCCATGCTGCTGTTCCATTTTCAACTGACCTGACCCTAGGCCCATG